>NC_133662.1:202370551-202621336 GCF_037893015.1 Macrotis lagotis
CTTCACATTTGTTCTTTTGATTTAACTGAGAGGAGATTATGACTTTGAGGACTGAAAAAAAGTCAAGAGAGTCACCACCTATAATCATGGAGTGAGAGAAATTAGGAATCAAGCCCTTGTTGACTTTTGTAACCAGCCCAGCTTGATGCCCCCAGGAATAAGGAGACTAAGAGTTTTGAAAGTTTCTGAAGTCTAGTCTGTTCCATCAGGCCAGGAGGAAAGATTTCTGGGAACCAGTTTATAAGGAGGTGAGACAAGGGTTCCTCCATCAGCAATGAACTTGGTAGAACCCATGTTATATAGAAATTGAATTTGCGAGTCTATTCTCTCAAAAGATTCAGGTAGTATAGGGAAAATGTTCCCTCAGGAACTGGGGAATAATGCTTGTACTTTTTAATTTTGTTTTGACTTTGAAGTGAATATCCTTTTCTAAATACTAACAGATGCTAATTGATATTTCTGGTGGTTATAGAGTGCTGTTTCCATTCCTTGTTGTTTGTTCTTTGTTTGTGAAGAGGCTTAATGACGTCTAAGTTGACAATGTTTGTGTAAATTGGATTTAAGTGAAGTAGCGTTGCAAAAAGTGGTAGGCTCATTCTTTCTTCCTAAGTCATCAAACAAGACAAAAATCAAGATGACCTGTGATGGCCAGGATACAGTGGATGACCTTGGCATCTTAGATGGCTGTTCAAACTCTAAGGGTTCCATTGCAACTGCTTCAACCTTTGAAATTAATTATTCTCATCTCTCATTCTAGCAGGGGAAGCTTTCACATACTTGGGACAGATATTCCTTTAACTCACTGATGAGTTTGAGACCTGGGTGAGATCTAGTTTAACCCATCTGTTGAGATGGTTTTACCACAGTGTGGCCTATGAGGATGCTACCATTTATTTTTGAGCCACAGGTGAAAGATAGATACCAAAGGTAGATAAGCAATCCTGAATAAGACTGTCAAATCCTTGTACCAGAAATGTAGTCTTCTCTATTTCTATTCATCTAACTGGGGAATGACATGAATAAAAATCATGGAGATATAGCTGAAAATGGTGAGAATAGGCATTCATAATGGCTTGGAATACAGACTAGATAAAATGAATGTATGGGATAAGACTGGTGAAATAGATTGGGACTGAAATATGAATGGATTTGAAAGATAAGGTCAGGTATTTAAACTTTATTTAGCAGACCAAGCTCAGACCAAGAGTGAGCCATCAAAGATGGCCATGATCACAACAGTGCATTGGGAAAGTTATTTAGGCAGCAAACAATCTGAGGGATTGGCATGTCCTAGGGATCCCAATATTTGGCAAATGGGAAATGAAGATAATTAGCATTGTTGTAAAATAGCTAGGATTGAAAAGGAGCTGAAAAGGTAGAAAACAATAATTTGAAGAAACATTAGTTACAGAAAAACTCACTGTTATTATGTTGAGCCATTTGATCTCTGTTTATTGTATATATCTATGTGTGACATATGTGGTATGGTGGTGCTGAAATGGATATTGTGATAATATCTAGCTAGCATTTATATAAAGGAAAGCTAGTTGACACATTGGAGATGGGCCTCAAATTAGGAAGACTCATCTTCCCGAATTAAAATCTAGCTTGAGACAATACTAACTGTGTGACCCTGGGCAAGTCACTTACTCAGTTTTCTCATCTATGAAGTGAGCTGGAGAAAGAAATGGTAAAACACTCCAATTTCTTTTCCAAGACCCCAAATGGAGTCATGAAGAGTTGGATAGAACTGAACAATGACAAAGTACTATATATCCAACTAAAGCTTGCGAAAGGTTTTCTCAAGTACTATTATTCCTAACTCTATATTCTGTGCCACCTTGCTGCCCCTAAAGAACAGTTATATAACTAAGGTAAGAATCCACAAAATTGTCACAGCAAGTGAGAGTTGATGGACTGTATGGGGTCAAGATTCAGATTCGGGTACTACTCCCTAAAACAGACCTTTTTCTTTCAGCCAGTCTTTGATATGTCTCTTCCTTATTAGGTACTCTAGTCCTTTTGAATATTCAGTTCCCACCTGGGGCAATTATTTATCATGTGATTGTGGGGAAAACATTAAATCTTTTAGACTCTTACTTTAAATTTAGTCATTTGTATACAAATCATATTTCCTTGTGATGAAGTAGATAAAATTCTGAACCTGGAATCTGGAAGATCTTGAATTCACGTCTGATTTCAGACACTGACTATGTGAACTCTGGGCAAGTTACATAACCTATCTGCCTCAGTTTTTTTAATTGTAAAAGAGAGATAATAATAAATTACTTTCCAGGGTTGAATCAAGTGAGATAACATTTGTAAAGTGCTCAATGCAGAGTCTGGAACTTCCTAAATGCTTTTTTCTTATCTCTTTTTTTCCACCCCTTTCCCTTAGTGTTGATCAGTGCTTCATTCTTGATGGCAATGATGCTTATCCTTTATTCTCAAAAAAGACCATGACATCAGGGAGGTGATGCCAAGACAAGCAGATGAGCCGAATTTGAGTGAGGGAGTGCTATGCTAAGTCACTTTCTCCTATGGATTCATCTGGGTCCAATGGCCAGATATGAATCAGACTGACTGAAGATGGCACTGGATGCAAGGCAATCAGGATTAAGTGACTTGTCCAAGGTCACACAGCTAGTAAGCATCGAATGTCTGAGGTCATATTTGAACTCAGGTCCTCCTGACTCTAGGACTGGTAGTTTATCCAATGCCACATAAATATATGTGGAGTCGAATTGTCCTCAGCAGAGGTGGCCTGGGCACACCCACCTTTGGCTATCTCTGCTGCCTGGAAAGCAAGACATTTTATTCTCTTGCTCTACTGTTTTCAGGCACCAACAGTCAGGACATGATGTAGATAGTAGCGATAGATTAAGAGCCTACATCTCTAAATTCCCTTGTGACCATACGTAAATATAAAATAGCAAACATATTTTAGGGAGGGAGTGGTCCTTTATCAAGTCATAACATTGTATATCATTCTTGGCAAGTTCCCAACAACTTCAAACTATAAAGAAAGAATGGATGGTGTTTTTTTTTGACAACCCTGAAACCATTAAAAAAACATAAAAAATAAGATGGAGGCAACCTCTTCATACTCACACTTAATTTGTGACTGCTTAAGAGAGATCTTGTCCTCAGTTTCATGTACTTTCTTGTTTGTGCACACTTATTGGACTCTAAATATGTTGCGTTGGAATGTGTTGCTAGTATTTAAAATCTGGGCTTGCATTCCTGTATCCAACTAAATATACTGATAATGTTTAATCAGCAGCAATATTACTTTATATTAATGTTTTTGTGCAGTTCCCAGTCACAGCGATAAGTGACCGTCCTCATGTTTTTCACACATCAGCATTTGGCAAGTATCCCAGCTCTTGCAACAGTCATTTGATTCCAAAAGATGATAGAAATCCTATAATCTACCTCAGGATTATTTCTGAGTCTTCAGGAGATGTTAAATATTGCCTTTATCTCAAATAGGGCTGCCTAGGAGCTGGCTGGCCATGGTGGCTGGATGGGACATTGGTATTCTAATCAATGCTTCCAGCTAGTCATGGCAGGCTGTCTGGGTGAAACAGCAGGAAGAGACTCTAAGTAAGAAAGTCTGATTGGCAGTGCTTTGGGAAGAAACTGCTGAAGGCTACCTAAGTGTCTGATTTGGGGGATATTGTTTGGAGAAAGGCAGTATTCAAGGATGGGGGGATATAACCTCAGTTGTATTGTGAATGCAGATGGCTAGGATTTCAGTTAGATGGCCTAGTAGCTAGAGAAGCAAGAAGATCTGAGTTCCATTCCAGTGTATGACATTACTAGCTGAATAATTTTGACATCACTTAATCTTTGGATGCTTCAGTTTCCTCAACTGTAAAAATATGAATAATAATAACTCCTATCTCTGCGTTTGAATTCAGCCTCCGATACTTGCCATTTACTAGCCAGGTAACCTTGGACAAGTCTGATTGCCCCTTCTGCAAGACCATCTCCAGCTGTCCTGATTCCTATCTGGCCACTGCACCCAGATATGCTCTGGAGGAGAAAGCGAGGCTGGGGACTTAGCACAACATTCATCACTCAACTCTAATTCATGTGCTTGTCATGGCATCACCTCCCTGATGTCATGGTCTTCTTCAGGAATGAAGGACAAGCATCATCATCATTATATCTGTAGAAGCTTAGATATGATCTATATTCTGAAACTCTCAGGGGCAAATGAGTTCAATTTTTAGGTTCTCTGGAAAAGCTAGACAGAACCAAACTAGTCAAAGGGAATAATTTCTTGATAAACCTCTGAGACTCAATTGTGAATCCAAAGTTGTTAGATACAGGTCACAAGTATCATAAAATGAAAAACTCCTCATCCCTTCCTCTGACCCTCTCCCCTCCCTTTCCCTGGTAAAAAAGAAAAAAAAACAAAATAGAAAACCAACACCACACCAAACACTTAAATCTAAGCCTAACAAACCCCCTAGAAGTTTTTTAAAATACAATTATTTCCCCAGTCTTTGGAATGTGGATTCAGAAAGTTGGGAATCCTTTTTATCCCAGAAAATATGTGAGCCTCATGCTGTTTCTTGACAGAAACACAACAGGCACTAATAAACATTTCATGGAAAACAAATTACGCTTTGCATTTTTAACCTTGTTAGACTCTATCAAAATTCTGTCTACTGTTTCTTCTTACATAGGACATAAAACATTGCTGTCTTTAAACACTTATGGTTAGATGCCCTACACTTTGAATGTGTAGCTTTCATTATTGTTAATGGGAATTGTGTTTATGCACTGGGAAAAAGATAGCATACATTTTAGATTAGGCTTGATCTACATCTTCCAGATGAAATAAATTTTAAGTGATATTAGGAGTTGGAGGGGGGAGATGGGTATTAAGTATTGCCCAAAGCCAAGTTTAAGAGCTAAGCAATTCTTCTAAGTAACCAAAGTGGAGTCAACAGTAATAGTTGTGCTGCTACCACCATGTTAAGTAACTGATATCAATTCCTAAAGACCCTTATTGGTTTAGCAATGCATTGAATTCCACTATTTTCCAAGGGCTTGAGGGATATTCCTCATTTTGAACAATGCATTAAAATGAATTCCATTTGTTTTAATTTTCAAGACTATTTATTTGGAGTTCAATAAATTTCCTAATCTGTAGGCAGGCTGCCAAAGAAATCTTCACTTTTCCTTGACATTCCTCTCTTTATACTTTTCTGACAGTATAGGGCCTCACATAAAGAAGGGATGAAATGCAGTTCTGTTGTTGTAATGCCTAGTGATTTTAGAGCTGAGAAAAAGGTCTTTCTTTGCTACTCAGGATAATGCTTACAGCTCCCATCAACTGGATTAAAATTTCCAGTTCAACCAGAATTTATCACATGGCCTCATGTCATATTCAAATACTGAGATCTGTATGCACATTACCAGTCTACTGTCAAGAGGATTTGCTTCCATCAAGGTTGTTTATCTTATAATGCTGTTGATGTATACATTGTTCTCTTGGCTCTACTCCCTCAGATCAAAGCAATCTGAAATTTTGTCTCATACCTAGCAAGGTGACAAGGAAATTCTAATTATGAAGATCTCAGTCTATTGGTATCAGCCCATTCTTGTCTACAATCCTTCTATAGATCTACCACCAAGATGGAGAGCATTGTGGGTGGGGTTTTCCTTGTCTTCTCTGAACAGGATAAGGATTCCAGTGGAGCAAATGGACTACCTAATGATTGTTCCTTACTTTTAGCATTTTGTCATAATTTTTGATTAATCATACATATTTATGCTGGAGAAGACCTCATATCACTTTGAGAAAGAGGAAGGTTACTGAATACTACTAATATAATATCAATGAAATTTATCAGCAGTAAATATTTATAACAAGACTCCAAGCAAACCACCTTGTCTCTTCCCAACTCTCTCTAGGGAATGAATGTTGCTTCTGACTTTTTGGACAAAGCACAGTACAATTAACTAAGAAAAGTAGCAAAAGAGTGAGTAGGAGAAAGAGAAAGACAGAAAGAAAGAAATAGAAACAGAGAGATGGGGAACAAGAATAGAAAGAGAGAATTTTATCATTCTATTGCAAATTTATGTTAGGAAATTAAGTATCCATTTCTTTAGCTTTTAGCATTGCATTTAGATTTTGTTTGGGTTATTCTTTGGGAAGCTTTAAGAGATTACCCCTATTCTTTTTTTCTATAATTTTCTGTTTGTATTCTAAATTGTTTGTTCTTTAAAAATTTAAAAAATAGTTAAATCAAAACCCTTTGGTTTGGTTTAAAATGGAAAAGTAGGTCAACTGAAGCAACTAGACAAGGAAGAATCAGAAATAATTTAAGTAACTATTCAATTAACCAGAAAATACAAATTGCCTAGGAAAGAAACTCCTTATTTGTTGTGACCAAATGAGATAATTTAAGTACACAGTGCTTTGTAAGCCTTAAAGTTCTATCTAAATGCTGTTATACTCATCATCATCATCATCCAAGCTCTAAATCTAATTCATTCCAATTTATTTTCTTGTTTCCTTATCTTTAATAAATAATAATAATAATAATAATAATAATAATAATAATATTATATATTGATTCCCAAGAACTGTTCCTCAACAAAGTAGTGTTTAAACAATTTGGAAAGTTTACTAGCTAATAGCTAGCTAATAGCTAAAAAGTTACTATCTAATAATATCCCTGGGAAACAATATTCCAAATCATTAATAAAAGGAGAATTTCAAATCAAAGCAATCCTTTTTGGAGGGGGAGTTCTTTTTAAAATTTTCATCCATTTGTACATGCATATTTCCAAGTTACAAAATTTCCCTCCTCCGTTCCTTCCCACTCCCCCTCCCCCTCCCCTCAGTAGGGAACAGTCAGGTTACCATTTTACATACATATTTTGTTAAACATATTTACAAATTAGTAATTTTTGGCATGAGGAATTAGGATTAAGGGAAAGAGATACATAGGAGATAATTTTTATAAAGTGTTCATCAGATTTGGTAGGGATATTATGTGTGTGTGTGTGTGTGTGTTTTGTTTTATTTTGTTTTTCTTCCTCTGGTTGGGGATAATATAGACCATTACCAGTCTAATACAGTTGTCTTAGCTCTCTGGACTGCCAAGAGGAGTTGCTTCCATTAAAGTTGTTCATCTCATGATGTTGTTGATATGTACATTATTCTCTTGGCTCTACTCCCTCAAGTCAAAGCAATCTGAAATTTTGTCTCATACCTAGCAAGTTGACGAAGAAAACAAAATATGAGAATAATCAATGTTGTAGGGTTATGGAGGATTCATCACACTAATGAATTGTTTATGGAGCTGTGAATTGATTTAACCATTCTGAAAAGCAATTTGGAATTATGTGAATAAAATGACTAATACTTAATTCCTTAGATTACAAAAGATTTCATATCTAGGCATATATTCCAAAAAAGTCATTTGCAAAAAAGGCTTCATGTTTATCTCAAAATTTATAGGAACTCTTTTATGGTAATACTTTTATGGAAACAAACTGAATGCTCAGCAATTAAAGAATACTCATCAAATTGTGATAAACATAACAGGATATTATTGTGGTTCAAGAAATGATGACCATGAAGAATTTGAAGGAGCATAGGAAAATTTACAGAAACTGATGCAAAGTGAAGTAAATAGAGTTAGGAGAACAACATACACAATTAAAAATATCACAATAAACATTTGAAACATAATGTTGTGAAAATAGAAAAAACAAATTTATGCCCATTCCCACTTTTCAATGCCTATGAGATTATATTCCACCACCCCTCCCCGCTGGCTCCTTTGCAGAAAAATGAGGCAGATTTTTCCAAAGCATTAATCATTTTTGTTGAATTTTTTCTTCTTTTTAAATAGAATTACTTCTTCTAAGGAATGACTCTTTGAAAAGAGGAAGGACATCAGGGAAAATCTAGCTGATACAAAACAAAAGATACAAAAATCTATTAAACATAATATTGGGAATTGTTCTATTGATGCTTTTTTATCACTATCTCTACTAATGTACTGTATTATATACTGTATTCTTTTCTCTTTTTTCCAGATATGAAATATTTTCTTGTAAAAAAGAGAAAATAAAGTCAACTTTATTCTATTGTATTCTTGTAAAAATGAAAGAACATAAAGACAATTATACCAGGTTTTTATACAATGCTGCCTCTGTATTCTCTGCTTTTCTTGCAAGAGGAGAGTTGTATATTTCATTATCTCTTCTTTTGGACCATGAATTTGTCATTAACTTACGCTGAACTCAACCTCCTTTTCAGGGCTTTTTACATTTCCATTGAAGTAATTATTGTACAATATTATTATTATTCTAATTCTGCTTAATTTCAGTGTCATTTAATATAAATCTTCCTGTTTTTCTCTGAATTCTTTCTTAATGAGCAATAATATCCATTATATTCATATGCCAATCAGTGACTACAAGTTTATCTCTGCTTCTCTATTCCCACAAAAAGTGCTCCCATGTATATTTTGATATGGATAGGGCCTTTCTTCTTGTCTTTGTCTTCCTTGAAGGTTAGGATTCTCTACTTTTCTAACTAGATAGAGAAAGACTCCAGTACATGCTTCTCATGCTAACCTTCTTCCCTCTTTGCTTTGAAAGTTTCTCTTTTATAGTTTTCTGTCCCATCTCTTTTCTCACTTATGAAGTTCCATACAAAGCAACATAGGTAAGTATTGGGGAAAGAGGATGGCACAGTTAACATTTTTGAGGGGCAAGGAAGAAGAGAGCCCAATACTTATAAGATTAGTCCTCCAAAGAGGAGGATCCTATTTTTTAACGGGGATATTTTTGCTAGCCATTTTTTTCTATTTAATTTCTTTCACTGGTATTAGCCATGTATAAGTTCAACTTATTACAAAAATATTTTCTACTCCACAAATAACTCAGTCCTAGGATTTCAAAACTCTGTAAGACATTCTATGTGACATGAGATGACAGCCCTGAAAATCCATCAAACTGATACAGCTCACACTGTTTCTAGAAAGAGAACATTTGGAAAGTAAACAAAACCCAGTCTCCTCTGTGGGTTTTTTTTTTAATTTAAATACAAATGGAGTTCCTTACTTTCATAGCTGCTAATGTTAAATGGGTAACTAGGGACTTTGAGCATCAGAGGAATGGAACAGAATGCTTGGGTTGTCCACAATTCACATTGTTGGGAGGCATTTTTGCTATGGGTGAGGAAGGAGAAAAATGGACAAACTAACTGGGGTATTATTCTTTCCCTGACATAGGAAAAAACTGTTAGTCATCTATTGACAACTGTGCCTTAAGATAAAGGAAAAGAAAGTGTGAGAAGAGAGGCAGGCATGATTTCCTACTGTTTTATTAGCATATCCATCACAAACAATCCTGTCAAAGTCAATTCTACCCCCCTTCCTCATTCCCCATTCAAACTTTCAAATTATTCTTTCTGCAAAGTCTGTCCTAAAAAATCACTGGATGAAACAGATTATTAACAGTTTTATAAAGGAATGTAAAGGTTTAAATGATTTTTTAGAGATTCCCAGATTATGATATTCATTTATTTTATTCTTGTAATAACAATTTTTCCCTAAGTACAGTTTTTTTAAAAAAATTTTCATCCAGGGGTGGCTAGGTGGTACAGTGGATGGAGCCCTGGCCCCGGAGTCAGGGCTGCCTGAGTTCAAATTGGCCTCAGACACTTAATAATTACCTAGCTGTGTGGCCTTGGGCAAGCCACTTAACCCCATTGCCTTGGGAAAAACCTAAAAAAAAATTTCATCCATATGAACATACATATTTTTTAAGTTACAAAATTTCCTTCCACCTTCCCTTCCCATCCCCCTTCTCTCAGCAGTGAACAGTCAAGTTAGTATTAGATATACATATCTTGATAAATATGTTTACAGATTAGTTATTTTCTGTATGAGGAATTAGGATTAAGAGAAAGAGATACATAAGAGCTAATTTTTATAAAGTGTTCATCAGATTCTGAAGGGTTGTTTTCTGTGTCTCTGTGTGTGTGTGTGTGTGTGTGTGTGTTTTATTTTGTTTTCCTTTCTCTGGATGGGGATAACATAGTCCATAGCTGGCATATACAGTTGTCCTAGGTCTCTGGGCTGCTGAGAGGAGCTGCTTCTAACAGGATGTTCATCTCACAATGTTGTTGTTGATGTATGCATTCTTCTCTTGGTTCTACTCCCTTCTCTCAGCATCAGATCCCATGAGTCATTCCATAATTCTCTAGAGTCTGACCATTTATGTTTTTTTATAGAACAATAGTATTCCACAGTATTCATGTAACCATTACTTGAGCTGCCCCTCAATTTCCAATTCTTTGCCACCACAAAATAGGCTGCTAGTAATAATAATATTAATAGTAATTAAAAATGGTTCAAGCACTTAAAGATTTGTAAAATGATCTATATCCATTGTCTCAAAGAATCATGAAATTTCAGTGCGAAGTAGGATCCCTGAAGAACATTTAGTCTAATCCATATTTGAAAACAAATTTCTTGAGTGTACCTGGTAAGTGATTATCCAATCTTTCTCTTCACATTAAATCTGTTTCTCTTTTATCTCCTTGTTCTGCCTTCTGGGACTAAATTCTCCTTTTCCTTCATCATGGCCCTTCAAGTACCTGAAAATCATTGTCCTATCTTCCTGAAATCTTCTCTTCTACAGACTCAATAAACCCCAATTACTTCAACTGATTAATAATGGCTTCAGTATCATGGAGACAATTTTCTGGATGCTTTTGGTTGATCAACAAATGACATTTTAAAGTTGTCACTCAGGTTTCATTTGAGATTCATAATATCTAGTTGAAGTAGGTGGGATAAGTAATTATTATCCTCAGTCTATTTGCCCCCAGACTGATGCAGGGGAAAGATAAAGAGGACTGTGAATGTGGAACTTGGGTGGAGATCTTTTTGGGATGATGCTGTAGCAGAAAGAATTTGGGTGGAGATATAAATTGACTCTTGAGATGTAAATTTATTTGAAGTAGAGAATTATGATTGTAACAGAAATAATTGTAATCCTGGGTGGAACCCTCCCCATTCTCAAGGTATCATTGTTTAATGTAAAATTTGTACCCTGATCTCCTTGCATTTTACCCTCTACTTAATTCCAGGTCCAGTATAGGGGAAGGGAATTCACCTTTTGCCCTCAGGATGAGAAGCAAGACATAAAAACCTGAGCTGGACTCCAGTTCAGGGCCAGCAGTCTTCTCTGACAACAGTCCAGCCAATGCTGCCTGGGTGTTTTTTTATCTCTCTCTCTCTCTCTCTCTCTCTCTCTCTCTCTCTCTCTCTCTCTCTCTCCCTTCCTATGTCTTGTAACCTTTTAAATAAATTTTTGTTTTATTTCCACACATGCTTTCCCAGTTTGAATAATGGTTCTTCATTGGCAGAATTGAACCCAAATAGCCAGTGGCTACAAGATCACTCAGGATTTTAAAGATCATCCAAATTTATTTGATCATTTTACAGATGTAGAGCAGCTTAATGACATACCCAAAATCACGTGATGAACTCACAGTTGCCAGATTTGAGCCTAGGTCCTCTGATTCTAAATTTAATTTTCCTCTGTATAAATTTGACTATTGTCATTGAGATCTGGGGCAAATCATTCATTCTCTGGAAGTCAGTGTTTCTTCCTTGGTTTTCTGGAATAGATGATCTCTAAATTTCTTTGCCTCTCTAAAATTTCTGTAGTTCTTTTTTGTGAATCTAATTGCCAAGATCCCATAAAACCATTGTCAGGGTCCCACAGAGACACCCAAGAGAATAAGAAAGGATACAGAAAGTATTGCCCCAAATGCAGCCACTGCTACTGTTGGGGTCTGTGTCTAAAACCTCAAAATGCTTATAGTGAACTTAATAGTGCCCAATGAATACCACTTTTCCAGAGATATACTCATAGCCTGGAGAAATGTAAGTAGAAAAAATAAAGAAATTTCTAAGAGCACATGGGATCATAAATTTGCAGTTGAAAGGGACTGAAAGGTCCCTTCTCTAACTTTTTCCATTTTATAGAACAAGACACTGAAACACAGAAAGTCTAATACTCATTGTCATATAGTTAGTAAGTGTCTGAACTGGTATTCAAACTCAGTTTCTATGATTGCAAGTCCATTGCTATTTCTACTGCTCCAACTTTCTCATCTGACTTTTCTTTTCTCCAAACTGGCTTTGAATCTTATGGCCACTATAGGAAGGACAACTTAGAAGAAACAAGCATGCTCTGCTTTTTTCAATGCCGCTTAAGCCAGTCCCAGGTTGAAAGAGATGCTTATGTCCATAAGGTTCATTTGGAACAACTGCTGCCTTCTTATTCCCACAACTAATTTGTCTTTTCTTTGATTATTATAGCATTATGACTCAAACCCAAGTCACTTAATTCCAAATTCAATGTCTTTTCTATTACAATAAGTTGGAAGGTGTCTTTGATGCTTTCTTTCTATCACTTCTCCCTAAGGTATATTTTCTTCTCCCAGCCATTATTTGATTTTTACTATAAATTTGTCTTCATGGCTATCATTGACAAGGCTGACCCTAGAAAAACCTTGGGATTGCTACACTGGGAACATATTTTCCCTCAGTTATGATTAGTAAAGTCCCCTTCAGACTGGTGCTCCAGAAGGATTGGGGGGGGGGGATTGAAGAGGTTAAGATTTTCTTTCAATGTCAGAAAATGGAGCTTAATTAACCCCTGTTGACAACCAGCTGTCCATAAGGAAACTTTTATGAGAAAACAATTTTGCAAATTTCTTCTGAAAAAATCAGGGAAGGGGGTAGATAGGACAAGAAGTAAATATATCTATCTCTATCTCTATGTCTATCTCTATCTCTGTCTCTGTCTCTGTCTCTATCTCTATCTGTATGTATGTGTGTATGTATGTATGTATTTATGTATATATCTCCAAGGCAATTTCTCATTTTAAAAACACTATAGTTAAAATTTTCTTTCATTCATATATTTTTTCCAATTTTGTTTTTACTCACTTCATTATCAAATCTATCCAAATTGCAGCCCAATGAATCAGTACTGTTGTATTTATTTTATATATAGCATTCTCTCAGGAAGTACCTTCCTGTGTGGGGTGAATGCCACTTAAATAAATTTTGGAGATCTCTCAAGGTATGAAGAGAAAGCTTTATTCATTTCTTGAGATTACAGAGATTGAGGCAAAAACAAAAGGCCCAAGAATCACATTTATCCTAACTCAATTCCCACCCCCAAGTGACCCATCCTAGTTAATGAGGAATGTGGTTTTACAATCCAGACTTGAAAACTAATCTAGGGAAAAGAGCATAAAATTCAAACCAAAACTAGATTATCTCTTCAGCCCCAGGAACTGAATGGTCATAGGACTTCAACAGATAAAGTGGGGTCAGTTGCCTCTTCATCAATATCCTAGAGGTTGCTTTGTCAAGGGAGGAGGGGCACATAGTTAACTATTCTCCAATCTATAATATTCTACTGAAGAAGTCTCAGACTTTATCCCACTCATTCCCTACTCAGCATTTGCAGGTTTTCAATGGTTCTCCAGGATGTGAATAGCTTCACAAACTCTAGGGTATTTTGGATCTGAACTCCTAAAACTTTAGCTCATAAGTTGGCACTAATGGGCTTCCATTAATAGTCATCTAGAGGTCACAATTAGCTCTATGCAAATTAAGTTTAGAACAATAGCCCAAAACTCTTCTACTCAGTACCCCTTTCCCCATAAAATTGGGTTCATTCTCTCATAGGTAGAACAGCTTCCATGGAAAGTGTGGACGAGAAGTTAGTTTGATGGCAATTAAGTATAGATGGAGGGAACATGTGACCTACCTACTCAAGCCTCTGGTATTACAAGGCATTGTACTTTCTTCAGTTAGTCTTTACCCAGCTCTCCCCTCAGTTGATGCATCTTTTCTGGGAGGGTTTCCCTACCTGCCTCTCAATTTTTGCTCCTCATTGAAACTCATTGCTCAGTTGACAGGATTAGTTTTACCTTGAATCTATGATCAACTCCTTTCTCTGTTGCCAGGGATTACTCTCATTATAACTGTATCTTCTCCTTCCCTCCTTTGAGTGTTTTTCTGTTTTGTCTAACTGGAGATTTTATATCTCTGCCCTTGTCTGAAAGTATCTCAGCTCAGATTCATTCTGGTTCCCTGCTCTTGAATGCCAATGATCATTGAGATGGGGAAGGAAAGACTAGTATGGATTCATATGGGTACCACTTTACAAAACTGCCTTTGATTTGGGTTGACTTAAACTGACCAACTTTAGGATTATTTGCATAGTAAGAACAATTGAGGGTCATGAATAAACTTTTAGATAGTCACTGGCCAAATTCCTTTTCTAATTTAATCAGGGGAAACTTGTTCACACTCAGTAAAGGGATCTCTGGGTATGGCCGCATCTTTACATGGAAGTTAATATCTCATTATCTGCCCTATTCTTTCTATCATTACATTCTGGGCTTTCTGGGTTGGAGAGTGAGCTGGGAGTTGATCAAAGATTGACTCTTTTTGGCATAAACATGTCAGTGATTGCTCAGAAAGTTTAACTCTAATCATATTTCAAGCTTGAACTAGAATTTATCATGAATTGGAGAATTAATTTCTGAATTTTTGTCTTTTTACTTATAACTAGCTTATTCTGCATTCTCATCGTTTTCATATTAATTAGTAGTCTAAAGAAGAATACTGAGACAGCTAAGTGGCCCAATGGACATGTTAGATCTGTAATTAGGAAGACCTGAGTTCAAATTTGGCTTCAGACAATTTACTAGCTGGGAATAGTTAGGTAAGTCACTTGACCTCAGTGTGACTCAGTTCCCTCACCTATAAACTGGGGATTTAGCACCTGACTCCCAGAGGTGTGTGGATAAATGAAATATACTTGTAAAAACTCTTTGCAAACTTTTAAGTACCATTATTATTTTGTTATTAACATCACTGATTGTGACTATACATTATGCCATTAGAATCTTCCAATAATGATAGCTGATATTTAGGTTCATAGGATAAAGATTTAGAGCTGGAAGAAATTTTAGGGTTCATCTAGTCTTACCACTTTAAGTTACATCTAAGGAAACAGTTTTAGGGAAGTTATATGATTTTTTTCTGAAGTCACAAAGTAGTTGAAATGAGATTTGAACTCAGATTCATTGACTACAAATTCTCCATGGTCTAGTATCCCAAGCTTTGGATTTAAACAGACCAGATTAATTATTGGTAAGACTCCCTTCCATCCCTAAATCATAATGCCTTGGCTCATTTTTCCTCCTTCAGTTTCCTTCAAGAAATTTCAGAATTATATTTCCTGTCATAGTCTCCACAGATGTGGATCAAACAAAACAAAACAAACAAACAAAAATGCCTGCTTCTCATGCAAGAACTCAAAGCAATAGAGTCTATTGGGTATTTTAAAAGCTTTCATTTCTCCTCACAGAAATGAATATATGAGTAAATAACAAAGATATATTTATATGAAACATTGAATATACCTTTTTATAAGTCTAGCAAAAAAGTTGACTACCAAAAAATACAGGTAAGCATTTAGCAGCCAGCTCTCAAAGAAAAAAAAAGTTGTAAGCCACATTTTTAATTTACATTTTTAACACTTTCTCCATCATTTTCTTAAGTCTAGACAATCAAGGAAACAATAAATCAAACCCTGATTTGTAGTGTTTACCTATTTCGAAGGTGTGAATGCTTTCTGAAAATTTAATATTCAGTTCCCAGCTGACTCAAGCTGGCTCTGGCATACTTCTAGTTGACTATACTCCACAAATGTTCAAACCAAAAGCATTATCCCCAATAATGGAGACTCAATTATTCTTTTTTCAATGTAGTGTTATTAGACAGTTCCCATACAAAATGAATTTTCTTTGTTGTCCTTCAGTCCTCTCTCTGAGATTGCAAATGGAATAAACCTCTCTATTTCCATTAAAAGTCCTAAACAAAGACACACACCTCCATATGACCTTAAGCTTATCAGCACACTCTCATCAACCAACCCCCTACACATACAAGATTGTCCCAGAAGTCTTGTGCAGTTTAAAATGAGATAAAATAATAATTGTTTCTAATTTAAAACTTGACTTTTGGGATACTCTGTAGAGTACCCCAGTGGGTACTAGCTGTGTGATCCTAACAAGTGACTGAGGTTTTCTTGCCTCAGTTTTTTCATCTGTAAAATGAACTGGAGAAGGAAATGGCAAAACCAGCCATTATCCTTGCCAAGAAAACCTCAAATGGGGTCACAGAACTGATCAAACAACAGCAAAACATGAGGCAGATAATGCATTTGTTATTATCTTCAGGAGGAAACTGAAGCTGTGAGGAGCTAACTGATTTCCCCATGGTCTTGTGGCTAGCAAGTAGCAGAGCCAAGATTTTGCACCAGATCTTCTGATTACTTAGTCCAGGGCTCTCTTTGTTACTTTATGCTGGTCCTTTTAAATAAGATGCAAGGGAAAACAATGACTTTAGCTAAACTATATAAACTTTTCCATAGCAGGAATCTAAAATCTGACTGACCTTGAGAAGTAAAATACTTGAAATACTACCCTGACCAATAATATATCTGAATGACCATTAGGTGACAGTAGTGAGTAGCAGTGCTCCCTCTAGCTAGGGACTATTGATTTACATATTCTAAGAAAAATGAATGAAACAGTGCAGATGTGGTGGGTTCATGAAGGTGTCTAAATAAATGAGAACCATTTTTCATAGTCTGATCGCTTCCAAGTCAGTTGGACAAAGTGACACCTTCCTCAACCCCACATTATTTCTTGGTTTTCAGTAAACTAACCAGACTGTTTTAAGCAAATGACATTCAGATTTGGGGACAGCAAAGTTAGCCTTTTCCTGTAGGAAGCAAGAACTTTATGCCCTTCTCTTCATGCAGATTCAGGATGGCTTTTTAAATCATTCATTATACATACTTTTTTTTAAAATGTACTACAGTACTGAATGCAATTTAATTCATTACAGCTGTCAAATGGCTAGTCTGACACTATTTGATTTGTTTCTCTGTCCTTTGGGAAACATGTGAAAGGAGGAGCTGGCCATTACTTTTCCCTGTAAGAATTAGCCAGATGGTGAAAACAAATCAAAAGATAGGTTATCATGTGTTAACAGAGTCCTCTTCCCTTTAGCTGAGAGGGATGGGGAGGAAAGTCACTCATAAGAAAATTGATATGACTTAATGTGATATATGTAGTAGCTCCAAAGTCTCAGGGTAGTTTTAAGCTATTAAAGCTCTTTTGAAAAAAATCACAAAAGTATCTTGGATCAGAACAACATGAAGGAAACATACTAGAATTGTTCTGATATCTGGGAACATGGCTAGTGAGATTCCTATGTAGGGGGACAAAACCTTCTTTAAGCAGCCATACGTCATTAGGTAAATTAAAACAAACAAAACAAAAGACAATAACAAGTCACAATTTCAGTTTAATTCAGGAAACATTTATTAAGTGCCTACTATGTAGCAAGCTGGGGAGGTAGTTGGCACAATGTATATAATGCTGGACCTGAAGTCAGGAAGACTCATTTTCCTGAATTCAAATCTGGCCTCAGACACTTAATTGTCTGTGCAACCTTGGAGAAGTCACTTAATTACTTTCCCCATCTATAAAATGGGCTAGAGAAAGAAATAGCAAACCCTTTCAGTATTTCTGCCAAGAAAACCCCAAATAGGGTCATCAAGAGTTGGACATAACTAAAAATGAACAAATGTGTTGTGTTGTGGATTTAAATAAGAAAAAGAAAGATAGATTCCCATCCACAGGGAGTTTATAATATAATAGAGGAAAACAATACATAAAACGAAGTTGGATTGGTGAAGAGTAAGGAGAAAAGATACTTAGGTGGCATCTTATTGGTAGAATGATGTGGAAAGTTCAGGTCCTGCTTTCTATAAAGGAAAGCTTTGAGTAGATTTTAGTGTTTTATCAATTAGTTTTTGGAGTTTAGTATTCCACCAATTTAGTATTCCTCCCATCAGAGGGAGAAAAAGGCTAAAGGAATTGGGAAAATGTTGAAAATTCAAGACTGATTTAAAAGCATGATAAAGGTGATTTCAGGTTATCAGATTATCTTGGGAGATAAAGCTTGTTCCTTAGAGTTCAGACCAATTAGAGCTATAGGTGTGGAGTGACAACAATGCAGGCATGTCAATGGGCTTCTTCAAGACTTTCTAAATTAGAAATAAATATGAAAAAATGTGTTTTATTGTTTTTTGGTTAGATTTGTGACCCCATTTGAGGTTTTCTTGGCAAAGATAATGGAGTGGTTTTGCCATTTCCTTCTCCAGCTCATTTTACAGATGAGGAAACTGAGGCAAGCAAACTCAAGTGATTTGCTTAGGTTTACACAGATAATAAGTACCTGAGGCCAGATTTAAATCCAGGTCTTCCTGATTCCAGACTGGTACATTTTCCACCGTGCCAGCTGGGTACCCCTGAAAAATATGTGGCCCTTTAAAAAATTTTTCTCTTCTATCTTAGAGAACTATAGAAAAGAACTCTATAGTCTATGGGTATTGTTTGTACTGTCAAAAAATATGACTAAAGGGATGGCCAAAATGGTTCATTGAATCTGCTGCCAAGCATCAGGTGATTGAACTGTCACTATAATGTGTTTGCTAGATCTGTCCTATTCAGTTAAATGGAATCATTTTTCTCCCCTATACTGTTGGATTAGTGTTTAGGCTGATGATCTCTTTTGGTTTTTTTATGTCATTGACTTTTTGTATGAAGTTGTTCATTATCTTACTTTTGGATCATGGATAATATCTACAACCATCCTTAAAGTTTTCTTTATGCATCTGTCATCAAATTATGTTTTTGAACTGCATGTCATCACTCATATTGTCTTTTCTGCTTCCTTGACAATTGCCTGTGTCCTAGGTGTGCTTAATATGAAGAACAGAAGTACTCCAAAAACCTTGAAAGATCTTTAAAAAAAAATTATAAGGGATTTTACTCTAACTAGAAGTTCTGATTGGCCAGAAGAGGCTCTACTCAGTTCTCATTGGAAAGACTCTTCCTAAGAGCCAAAGATGACTTCTGACAAATCTCAGAAACATCTAACAAAGCTACCTTCAATTTTGGCAGAAGCTACAGCTGGATGGGTCTTTTGACCAGTCTCCAGAGGTATACTGAAGTGGTATATAGAGAGATTTCATCATGTAATTTTAGGAAAATCTCATATCTGTCAGCTAAATTAATTTTTGGAGTAAATTTTAATTTTAATTGTGTGAGAACATGTTTTTAAAATTTTTATTCAAACATTTTCATAACTATTTCTTTTTTTTTTAGAAATTTTATTTTTCCAATTATACACAATGGTCATTTTTCAACATTCATGCATTTGCAAATTTTTGAGTACCACATATTTCTATCAGTATCCCTTCCCTCCCCCATCCCCAAAGTGGCCAACAGTTTGTTAAAAGTTGTACATATTTAACATATTTACATATTGGTCATGTTGTGAAAGAGGACTTAGAACTAAGGGGAAGGGGAAAAAACCCATGAGAAAAGAAGGAAAATATAAAAGAAATTTTAAAAAAGTGTACATACTTTACTTTCAGTGATTTTTTCCCCCTTTGAATGTGAATGCCATTGTTCATAGCAAGTCTTTCAGGGTTGTCCTTGAGCTCTGACTATTGAGGGGAGCTGCATTCCTCATAGTTGATCATCGCACAGAATTGGGTTTTTTTTAAATGTTTTTACAAGGCAATGGGGTTAAGTAGTTTGCCCAAGGCTGCACAGCTAGGTAATTATTAAGTGTCTGAGGCTGGATTTGAACTCAGGTACTCCTGACTCCAGGGCTGGTGCTCTATCTGTTGTGTCAGCTAGCTGCCCCCACAGTATTATTTTAATGTGTACAATGTTCTCTTGGTTCTGCTCACTTCACTCAGTATCTGTTCATATAATTCTTTCCACACTTCTCTAAAGTCTGACAACTTATGATCTCTTATAAAACAATAGTACTTCCTAACTTGTTCAGCCATTTTCCAATTGTTGGGCATATTGTCAATTTCCAGTTTTTTGCCACTATAAAAAGAGTTGCAATAAATATTTTTGAACATGTGAAACATTTTCCTTTTTCTATGATTTCTTTGGGATATACACGTAGTACTGATATTGTTGGGTTAAAGGATATGACAGTTTTATTGTTCTATGGACATAGTTCCAAATTACTATCCTAAATGGGATCAGTTTCTAACTCCATCAACAATGCATTAAATTCCCAATTTTCCCATATCCTCTCCAAAATTGATCATTTTATTTTTTTTTGTCATTTTAGCCAATTTGATAGGTGTGAGGTGGTACCTCATAGTTGCTTTAATTTGTATTTCTCTAATCAATAATTATTGAAAGCATTTATTATATGAATATATATAGCTTTAATTTCTTCATCAGAAAACTATCTGCTCATATCCTTTGACCATTTGTCAACTGGAGAATGACTTGTGATCTTATACATTTGATTCAGTTCTCTATATATATCTTAGAAATGAAATCTTTATCAGAAACACTAGCTTTGAAAATTGTTTCCAACTTTCTACCTTCCTTCTAATCTTGACTGCATTGGTTTTATTAGTGCAAAAACTTTTAAATTTAATATAATCAAAATCATCCATTTTGTAATTTATAATGTTTTCTATTTCTTGTTTGGTCATAAAGTTCTCCCATCTCCATAAACTTAACAGATAGACTATTTCTTGTCCTCTTAATTGGTCTATGGCATAGCCCTTTATGTCTAAATCCTGTACCCATTTTGACCTTATTTTAGTAAAGGGTTTAAGATGTAGATCTATGCCTAGTTTTTTCAGTTTTCCCAGAAGTTTTTGTTGAATCATGAATTCTTAATCTAGAAGCTAGTGTCTTTGAGTTTGTCAAACAGTAAATTATTATAGTCATTTATTACTATTTCTTTTGTACTCTAATACACTGGTCCATCACTCATTTCTTTTAAAAAAAATTATTTATTTAAGGCAATGGGGTTAATTGACTTGCCCAAGGTCACATAGCTAGGCAATTATTAACTGTCTAAGGTCAAATTTGAACACAGATCCTCCTGCCTCCAGGGTTGGTACTTTATCTACTGTGCCACCCAGCTGTCCCCATCACTGTTATTTATTAATCAATATCAGGTAGTTTTGATGACTGCCATTTGTTATATATATATATAGTTAGGCTACCTGCCTTTGTATTTTCTTTTTCATCAATTCTCTTGAAATTCTTTTATTTTTTTAGTTTTTTGCAAGGCAGTGGGATTAAGTGATTTGCTCAAGGTCACACAGCTAGGTAATTATTGAGTGTCTAAGTTCAAATTTGAACTCAGATCCTCCTGACTCCAGGGCTGGTGCTTTATTCACTGCACCACCTGGCTGCTCACCACCCCTCACCCCATATTCTTCACTTTTTGTGTCTTCAGATTAAGTTTGTTAATATTTTTTTCTCACTTTGTAAAAATAATTTTTTGGTAGTTTGATTAATATAGCACTGAATAAGTCATATTTATTATATTAGCTCAGCCTAACCATGAGTAATTGACATTTTTTCAGTTGTTTAGATCTCACTTTATTTGTATGGGAAGTATTTTCTAACTGTGTTCATATACTTTCTGGTTTGTCTTGGGAGGTGGATTCCCAAGTGTTTTATGCAGTCTACAGTTACTTTAAATGGAATTTCTCTCTGTATCTCTTGCCCTTGGGTTTTGTTGTTTATATATAGAAATGCTGATGATTTAGGGAGTATATTTTAAATCTTACTACTTTGCCAAATTTGCTAATTGCTTCAAGTAATTTTTTAATTGATTCTCTAGGGTTCTCTAAGTATACCATCATATTATCTGTAAAGAGTGAAAGTTTTGCTTCCTCATTGAGAATTCTAATTGCTGGTAAAACTGGAAAATAGTGTGACAAAAACTTCGCATTGACCCACACCTTTCACCCTTGTCTTAAAGTTAAAGCTAACATTTAAAAAAACTATATTGAATAGTAGTGGTGATTATGGGCATCCTTGTTTCTTCCCTGATCTTATTGGAAATACTCCTAGTTTATCCCCATTACATGGAATGCTATGGATGGTTTTAGATAGGCATTGTATATCATTTTAAGGAAAACTCCATTTATTCCTATACTCTCCTATACTCCATTAATAGGAATGGGTGTTGTATTTTGTCAAAGGATTTTTCAGCATCTATTGTGATAATCATATGATCTCCGTTAGTTTTGTTATTGATTTGGTCAAATATGTTGATTGCTTTTATAATATAATACCATTCATGCCTACCTGATCATGTTATATTATTCTAGCAATAACTTCTTGTAATCTCTTTGCTAAAATTTTATTTAAAAATTGTGTAACAATGTCCATTAGGGAGACTGGTCTATAATTTTCTTTCTCTTGACTCTTCCTGGTTTAGATATAAGTACCATATTGGTGTCATAAAACGTATTTTGCAGAACTCTTTCTATTTTTAAAAATAGCTTATATAGAATTAGCATTTCTTAAATGTTTGATAGAATTAACTTGTAAATCCATCTGGGATTGAAATTTTTCCTTAAGGAGTTTACTGATGTTTTTTTATTTTCTTTTTCTGAAATGGAATTATTTATGTATTTTATTTCTTCTCTTAATCTGGGTAGTTTATATTTTTGTAAATGTTCTATTTCATTTAAAATGTAAACTTTATTGGCATAAAGTTGGGCAAGATAGATCTGAATTATCTTTTCAAGATAATTTTTTAAAATTTCTTTTTAATTTCTTCCTCATTGGTGGCGGGTTCACCCTTTTGATTTTTGATACTGGTAATTGATTTTCTTCTTTTTTAAAAAAATCAAGCTAAATAAATGTTTATCTGTTTTAATGTTTTTTTCCCATAAAATCAACTCGTAATTTTATTCATGAGATCAATGGTTTCTTCAATTTCTTTTTCTGAAATGCGATTATTCATGGATTTTCTTTTCTGTTAATCTGGATAGCTTATATTTTTGTAAATATTCTTTTATTTCACTTAGATTGTCAAATTTATTGGTATATAGTTGGGAAAAATAGCTCTGAATTATCTCTTTAATTTCCTCAATAGTGATGGGTTTACCCCTTTCATTTTTGATACTGGTAATTTGGTTTTCCTTTTTTAAATTAGATTACCTAAAAGTTTATTAGTTCAATGATTTTCTTACTTTTAATTTTATTAATTTCTCCTTTGATTTTCAGAATTTCTAATTTGGTATTTAATTGAGAATTTTTAATTTGTTCTTTTCCTAGTTTTTTTAGTTGCAAACTCAATTCATTGACCTCCTCTTTCTCTATTTTATTCGTATAAGCATTTAAAATTTCCCTTAAAAACTGCTTTGGCAATATCCCATAAATTTTGGTATGATATCTCATTGTTGTGATTGTCTTGGATAAAATTATTATTTCTGAGATTTGTTGTTTGCTCCATGCATTAATTAAAATTAGTTTATTTAATTTCCAATTAATTTTTGGCTTATTGTTCTATGGTCCTTTATTATGTAATTTTTCTTACATCATTTTCTAAAAAAAGCATACATTTAATATTTCTGCCTTTCTGCATTTGATTCTAAGATTATTATGTTCTAGTACATGGTCAACTTTGACATAGCTGCCATGTACTATAGAGAAAAAGGTATATACCTTTCTATACCCATTCAATTTTCTCCAGAGGTTTATCATATTTAAGTTTTCCAAAATTCTATTCACGTTCTTAACATCCTTCTTGTTTATTTTATGATTAATTATCTAATTCTGAGAGACAGAGGTTGAGGTCTCTCACTACTATAGTTTTTCTGTCCATGTCTCCCTGTAATTCATTTAACTTCTCTTCTAAGGATATGGATGATATACTACTTGGTGCATATATGTTTAATAATGTTATTACTTCATCACCTATGGTGCCTTTTAAAAAGATGTAGTTTTCTTTCTTTTCCCTTTAAATGAGATCTATTTTTGTTTTTGCTCCATCTGAGATCAGGATTGCTACTCTGGATTTTTTTTACTTCTGCTAAAGCATAATATATTTTGCTCCAGTCTTTTACTTTTACCCTATGTGTATTTCTCTACTTCAAATGTGTTTTTTGTAAACAGTATATGTAGGATTTTGGTTTTTAATCCCTTCTGCTCTCTGCTTCCATTCTGTGGGAGAGTTCATGCCATTTACATTTATAGTTAAGATTACTAATTCTGTATTTCCCTCCATGCTATCTTTACCCATTTATACTTAACTTTCTTTTCCCCCTTTATCAACCCTCATGATTTAAAAAAATTTTTTTTTGTTATGGCAATGAGGTTAAATGTCCAGTGTTACACAGCTAAGTAAGTATTAAGTGTCTGAGGTCAGATTTGAACTCTTCCTGACTCTGAGGCCAGTGTTCTATCCACTGAACTACCTAGCTGCCCCCTTACCAATGTTTTACTCCCTTTTGCCTTTAAATTTTCTTTTTAATTTAACTTTGCTTTTACTTTTGCCTTCCCTTTTATCAATATCTTCTTCCCCTTTCTTTCTCTTGCCTTCTACTTCCTAAGGGTATGATAGATTTATTTTTAATCCAAATAGGAATGAATGTTTTTCCTTCTTTGGCCCAAATCTGTGGAAGCAGGATTTACTCAGTGATCACATCCTGTTTTCTTTCCCTCTTCTAAAATAGGTTTTTGGACCTTTTCATATGGTGTTATTTTTCCCTCTAATGCCTAGCCTTCTCCTAATATAACCATTATTTTCATGTCTTTATTGTTTTAACCCTGTCTTGAACCTATAACTACTCTGTCAAAATATATTCTGATAGAAGAATCTCTTTCAAGGATTGATTGATAGATTGACTAATAAGCAGCATTGCCTCATAGTCACTGTCCAAGGATACTTCCCTCTTTTGTCTTGCTAGAAATATACTTCTCAAGAATCATAAATAACATCAAATTATAATCACTTTGTACCACAGCCTATTTTCAAGGACCTCTATGGACATACAATCCTCATGAGCTAAAGTGTCATGTAAAGCAAAATCATTTCATGAACCATTTATAACCTCCCCCTCTAAGTTTACTACTTTTAATTGTAGCTAAAGTATCAAGTAAAACAAAATTACTTCATAATCTGCTTATGTCAAATCCCTCTATGGACATTCTCTCTCTGTCTCTATTGTACTATCCCTTTCTCTAACTAAAGTATTTAGTAAATTCATGATTTAATTATGTATAGACACTCTAAGTGCTCTCCCTCCTCTGTCCAAATAGAAATATAATCCTGGTAATCAACATCACTTTCATGGCTCATTTATACCCATATTTTCTAAGTTACAATCCCTCCAATATTCAACCCTTTTTAGCTAAAGTTTTGACTAAAGATTGAACACTTTCATAGTCATCTTATACCCATACCCTCTCTCTCTAAGTATATTTCTTTTACCATCCTAAGAGAGATATAATTCCCAAAAGTTACAAATATTATTCTAGGGATACACACACACACACACACACAGGCTATTGTCTTAACTTGTTTTTTTTCCTCTTTCCATTTCCTCTTTCCATTAGACATCTCTTGAGTCTTGTATTTCTAGACAGAATTTTCTTTTTTAGTTGTTGTCTTTTTATCAGAAAGTTTGGAAAACCTCTATTTCATTGAAAATCCATCTTTTCCCCTGAAAGAATATGTTGAATTTTGTAAGATAGTTAATTCTTAGTTTTATTCCAAAGTTTTTTACCTTCTAAAATATCATTTTCTAGGCCCTCTGATTCTTTATTATTGAAGTTGATAAAGCCTATGTAATTTTGATTGTGATTCCTTGGTATTCAAATTGCTTCTTTTTGACTGCTTACAGTAGTTTCTGCTTTAAATGAAAATTCTGGAATTTGGCTATAATATTTCTTGGAGTTTTTATTCTGGGATCTCTTTCTGCAGGTATCCTGTGGATGTTTTCAAGAACTATTTCATCTTCTTGTTTTAGGATGTTAGGGCAGTTTTATATGATAATTTCTTAAAAAGGTTCTTTTTCTTTTGATCAAGTAGATCAATAATTAATAAATTATCTCTTCTAGATTGCTTTCCCAAGTCATTTGTTTTGTCCTAAAAGATATTTTGTATTTCTTCAATTTTTTTCAGCCTTTTGGATAAGTTTCTCTTTGTTCAAATCTAATTTTTAAGGTTTTATTTTTTCAATTAACTTTTTGTTTCCTTTTCTGGTTGGTTAATTTTAATTTTAAGTGACTTGCATTCCTTTTCCAGTGGGTTAATTTTAATTTTGATAAATTTGATGAGTTTTTCTATTTGGCTATTTTCACTTTTAAAGGAATTGATTTCTTCAGTCAAATTTTCATAATTCTCCTGCATGACTCTCATTTATTCTGTCCATTTTTCTTTCTTACTCTTCTTTTTGGATTTTAAAATACCTTTTGATCTCTTCCATGAGATTTTGGATTTGAGGTCAAGTCATAAACTCCTTTGAAGTCTGGCATGAAGCCAATTTGTCACTGCTTTTTTCTTCTCAGATGGTATTTTTATTGTTCCCAATTTGAATAGTAGTATTCTATGGCTAGTGCCATTTATTTATTTATTTATCTATTTGTTTATTTATTTTTCTCATTTTGATAGTTGAGCTATGCTCCTGGGGTACAGGGAGTATAATCCCAAGCTTTTTGTGCTGAGGCAAGAAATAGTTCCTTGATTTATCACTTGTCAAGGTGTTGCCTATGCCGCACATGTGACTATGCAGATGTTTGTTTCCTCCTTTATAACCAGGTTTTGCTTATGTAGTGGTTTGTTCCCAACCCAGTCCTGTCTGTTCCCAGGGCTCAGACTTTGTCTGGGGTTGGGAACCTTTCTGCTGGGCCTGCCTTGAAACTGGCTTGCTGAGCAGGAACCTGAGCTGTGCTGTGGAGAAGAGCCCTGGGCTATATTTTCCCTTTTACCACTGAAGAGACAGACCTTTACCTTAGATACTCTACTATATCTTGAGAACTTGTTTCACTTTCTGTTTTTTTTTTTTTTTGGTTTGATCTGTAGCTTTAAAGCTGTCTTGGGAAAAGCTCTCAGAGCTTCCTAGCTTTGCACCACTATCTTCCATAAGTGTATTTCAATTGTCATGGTTTCTTGTGTATTTTATGTATTTAAGAACATTATTCTGAGCAATTCATAGGGGTTTTTTTAACCACCTTTGATTATTCTAATTTTCATTAGCAGTTCTAATTAGCTTTGCCTCCTCCCTTACCCTTTGGTGTCTTACTATCTTTTTCATCTACCCTTTGTGTGTTGTCTTCCCTCACTGGACATTGCTCCTTATGAGCAAGGACTTCTTTTCTTATTTGTATCCTCGGGCTTAGCAACATGTCTAGAACATAGTAGGTACTTAATGATTTTTTTGTTGAATTGTATTGAATTTATAAGATTGCCAAAGGGGTCCAGGATACACAAAAACATTTAGCTTTCTTGTGAAATGATCTTCCAACTAAAATGATTTTGCATAAGAATCAAGTTTGGATAGGACCTAAAGAAACTTAACTATTCCAGGGATTATTTATAAATGATCAAGCAAGAAGAAAGAAGGGAAAGAAGTTCTTCTGTAAAGGAAATGAGTGTAGTATTCTAAATGAATACCGTTAATTGGAATTGTCTAAGAATAGGAAGGAGAGGCCTTGGCTATTCCCCTAGTTATAACTGGAGGAGATTCTTGCCAGTATGGAAGTTTCTAGAGAATGCAGGACCTCCCATCTTTCCATCAGTGTTCTAAAAGCATACCTCTGAAAAAAGAATTGACTTCCTTCTTCTCTTTGTTGTCCTAAAGGGCATCTCTGAATCAACTAGCAGTAGTGTTTACTTCATTGTAAACAAAGGACTTATTTTTGGATTAATCTCTCTACACATTAAAAATATTATTCTAGATCTAAAGGGAATTTTCTGAGGACTCAATGGTAGAATGGAACTTTCAGGAGCAGTGTGCTAAGTATGAGCTCACTTTGCCCAAATTCTGCAAGCTATTATGAGAAGACTTGTGTACTAGATCTTTGGGGATATTTTATACTCATTGTTCTTATTATAGCACCTTGGTAAATACTGTTTTTCGGAAACTTCTTAAGACTGGCTAACTCAAATATTTTCCACTGGCAATCTTGGGGTAAGGGGAAACATTGCTATAAGAACTTGAGTCAATAGAATTAAAGAATAGTAATTCCCACTCCTTAGGAGTACCTTTAGAATTCTAGGGAATAAATGTATCTAGTCAAACTCTTGGGACCCAATTCATCAGTGGGAGTGGGAGTTGAAATAAGAATAGGAAAGAGTTTATATGGTCTAATCAATCTAAGAAATTCAGGTTAAAATGCTTTTCTAATTCAGAGGCATTTAGGTCTTTTATTCTATGGATTCACTGCTCTTGGTCATGCCACCTACAATGGTCCAGGGTTGCATAATGATAAGGGTGACAATAGCTGACTCATCCTTACCCTATAGTCTTTAGTTCTCTCTTTGTCTTCAGTTTTATCTCTCTGTGATGATTTTATCTCTCTAATTATAGAGAATTAGAACCCTTCTAAACTTTTTTTATTGGCATTTTATTTTTCCAATAATATTATAAAAGTTTTTCAGTATTCATCCACTTGCATATTTACATTATACATTTTTTTACCATCCTCTTTTCCCACAATCTAGTGAAAGTTATACATGTTCATTTGTATTATCATGTTTACATATTAGTCATTTTGTGAATGAGGAATTATGACAGGGTAAATAAGGAAGACTATAGAATAGGAAGGAAAAACATAAGAGAAGCTTTAGAAAAGTGAACAGAGCATCCATTTAGATTCTGTGAGTTTTGTTTTGTTTTGTTCGCCTCTGGATGGGGAGGGTATTGTCCAAAACAGGTCCCCCAGGGTTGTCTTAGATTTCTGAACTGCTGAGAGGAGTTGACTCTATCATAGTTGGTCACCTCACAGTGTTGTTGATAATGTGTACAATGTTCTCTTGGTTCCCTTCACTCAGCATCATGAACCCTTCTAAACTTTAGTTTTTATGAGAATCAATTCAACTAAACTCAACAAGCATTTATTAAGTGCTTACTATTTGTAGGTTATTCTGTTAGGTATTGAGGATATAGCAGAGGAAATATGAGAGAGAGAAAAATATTCTATAATTAATCTATTTCTTTCTATGCTAACCTTACATTAACATCGACTTCCATTACATTATTCAAAACTATTGAAATTACTTGAAGCCCACCCATAAGCCCATGCTCCCATCCCATTGTTCGAAGCTATTTTACAAAAACTACTTGCAGACACTAAGTTGGCTCCTCAAGGCATGCACAGTCTATGTGTTACCTACTCCTCAATCCTTCCCTACCATCACCCTAATTCCTTCCTTTCTCCTTTCTCAATTCATGCCCTGATCTCCTATATAAACTCTGGCCTTTTCACCTGTTAGCTACTGCTTATCCTTAGGATCAGTCCAGTTGCAAAACCCTTATAGCTGTCCTAACTTTCTCTCCTCATGCTTCTTTTCCCCTGCTGACTGCTTCTAATCAGGCTAGTAGCAATTAACTTGCAACTATTCTTGATTTTCTCTCTCTCTCTGTCTCTCTCTCTCTGTCTCTCTCTCTCTGTCTCTCTCTCTCTCTCTCTCTCTCCTATTTATTCTCTATTCATCAGTCCAGTTGCAACAACCTTGCAACTGCTTTTACTTACTCTCTCTCTTTTAACTTCTACTAAAATTTCCTTAGAAACCTAACCTGTATTACTACTGAATTTCTTTACTTGCTTAACCACAGAAATACATGAATGATTTTTTTCATGTCCCTATACCTCTGAATCAAGAGTTGATCTTTCAAATGAATTCATTTATATTCAGATCACACTGTAAAATTTCCCAGCATCAAGGATACCAAGATGAAACTAAAATAATCCTTGCCCTCAAGAAACTTATATTTTATTGGAAGGGGGAAGAATTTGTATAAACTAGTTAATAAAATTATATGCAAAATAAATAGAAGTAAACCCTAGTGTAAAATCACTAAATTACAATTTGGAACAATGTAGACAATCATTGTGCACAATTCATTCCTCATTCTTCATTTTTTACTTATTTTGAGAATCAAAATTATCTGAAAAAATGTTTCAGTTCTGTGCAGATGGATTTGAGGAACCTAGAGAAAAACCAAACTTCACCTATTTCATGATTCTCTAGACTTGGATTCAATTTGGCTTTGCATGTTATGTTTATATGTTATAGAATATGGAGAGTTTGGATCTTTTCAGCATTCTTCTTCTTCTTCTTCAGCTTCTAAGATGGTATAACTTTTGACCCATTAGCCATCAATGAAAAAAAAATGTGATTTCCAAAACTATGAAAATATATTAACGGTATATAATATAATTCCTTAGGGAAAGTCTAATGAATATATCCTAGCACATGATGTAGAGGATGATTTAGGAAAGTAGACTTCTGTCCATGTTGGTCACTGATTATCACTGTGGAGAACATAGTTCAATAAAGAAAATGGTCCTCTTGGAATATGCCAGACAGAGATGCTATTTTCCCAGGACCCAGTAAAAGGACTGACTGTAGTAGTTCAAGGCAATCTGTTCAAACAGATGCTCCAGATGCCATCACTTCTGCTACTAGCAAAATTAGCTCATCCAACTTGCTTATTCCTTTGTTGGTCCAGGTGATTCTTGAATGATTTATCATGGGTCATACACTAGATCTTTATGTGCTCAAATGAGAAAAAATATAGGATTTTACAAGATGGTGAAGGGTCTATGTGAGGTCACTGACTAATAGGATAATAATAATTTTACAATGCTGAGACTTCAGTGATGAAATCCCATTGCATTTTGGGGAGTTGGGTAACTCAGACATAGCTAGGAGACTGAAAGATCTGAAATGGGCTTTTAGATTTTCTTGAAATCCTTTATATTTTTTAAAACACCAAATAGCTTCTAAAGATCAAATCAAGTCAGGAAGTATTTCTTAAATGCTTACTATGGACCAAGTACTAAGTTACTCAAATATATGCTAGAGAGGCTCAAATTTTCCAGAAATCTCTTGCTTTACTTTGGACCACCAAAAATTTTCTAAAAATTAAACACAGCGGAAATGAATTTTCAAATTAAGATGCAAGGCATAACTTAAATGTGCCTTCATTTTTCATCTATGGATATTGAGACCTACTGATGTGAAAATCCTTTTCAAAGGTTGCACAGAAAATTAGTAACAGAGCCTGGATTAAGTTGTGGATCTCCTTCACTCCTAGACCTCTGCTCGCTAATGGTATTTTATTTTGGTGTATACATGTTTTTATTGGTTTTGGCACTTCCTCTTATGCCTTCTAATCTTGTGTGAATTATACCTTTGTTCCTGAATAAGGCCTGCAAAACTATCCAAGGTGCTGGTTGTTATCCTTTGAAATATTTAAGAGGTTGGCCTCCACTAAAATCTAACTCTAAAGATTTATTATGTTTTGAAAGCAAATTAGAGTTCTCTATTCCAGTGCAAGTTCTGATAGGTCTTACTAAGCTGAAAGGTTTGGGGTATAGTTCTAGTGACAGATAATACATATTATACCAGGATCTGCCTAGCAAAATATATGGAAGGTCTTCAACAGAAAATTGCCCCCCAGATGATTTTGTTTTATATTTAGAAAAACACATAAAAGTCATCTGTTAAGGTATGAAAGGATTGTGATCTGTGGTCAGGGAAAGATTGCCCATACCAATGCTGTCACACAGCTTTTTGGAATGCTTGAAAGCAGTTTCTACTAAATAATGGAATCAGATGATAATTTATATAAGAGTTGAGAAGGAAGTGAATTATGAGGAAGTAGAGGTAATAACTTTTCCATCACAAGAAAGCATCGTTGTACAAACCTTCCTTTGAAAAGGTGGGCCAAAACCTAAACCCAAGAGAATGAGCTTATCCTTGTAGTCTTTAAAGACAGATAGAAGGGCACTCTGGCTTGTTGGATTCCTTTAAGACATTAGCATCTGAAAGACTGAAGGAGAATAGTCTTATATATTCAGATCACAAAGTCTCATGTATGGAAAGAGACAAACCATTTTGTTTATGTTTTATTCTCAGAAATTTGAAGCTGTTACATAGAAAATACGATTTATGAAGGTTCTTAGAATATGCAAAACCTGACCCATTTTTCCAGATAATATTCATTATTTCTTTTCTTCTTACTAGCTAACCTAATCTCAATTATTTTGCTTATTGAAATTCACAGGCTTATTTCTCAATGATTTATTTACAAAGTTGGAATTTGATTATTTGACTTATTATGGCTGTTTCAATTAGCCTTACTTGCTTATTGAATAAGTGACCTGGACTATAATGTCAGCAATGCATAAAGGGTCAGTTTATTTGTCTTGTTTTATAGAATCACTATCTTACTCAACTTAAATTATTAGGGAACCTGGTCAAGCATATGCTTCAGTGATTGCCTTTTATGCAGTGGTCAAGATTTCTGCCATATAGAAAAGTTCTGGGAACAACCTTGAAGTTTCTACATTGGATTGACATGTAATAGTAAGACTAAAGTCAAGAATGGTAAAGCCAAGAATAGTGATAATAATAGTGAATATATAATTGTTTAAATTTTATAAAGTGCTTTACAGATGTTATTTCATTTTGTTCTCACAACAACCCCAGGAATTGGGGTTATTATTATATCAGTTTATAGATGAAGAAACTGAGACAGACAGAGATCAAGTGACTTGCCCTGAGTCATACAACTAATAAGTATCTAAATCTGGATTTGAACTCAGGTCTTAATTTCAGGTTTAACACTTTATCCACTGTGCCATCTAGCTGTCTATTTATTTTGAGTTAAGGTTGGTGAAGAAAACTGAGGACATTAAAAATTGTCTTCCCCTCTACTCCTGCATTCTTCTTTGAACTGTATAATAGAAAAGAAAGTTTTAAAATGTAGAAGACCACTGCTCAGATTCAAAAGAATAATAATCATAAAATGATTTGGATTATACATTTATACTTGGAGAGGACCGCAGAATCCATCCCATCCAATCTTTCATTTTTTCTTGGAGCATATTTGAAGATTGGAGAAAGGGGGCTAGGAGAGAGAGGAATTAAAAATTGATCTAAGTGGGTTTTTTTTTGAGAAGAACTCATCAATCTCTGACTCAGTGAGGTAAGAAAGGCTTAGACTTTAATTCACAGGTTGCACAAAAGGTTGCAAATTGCTATGAAATTCACAGGTTCCTACAACAGTCCACAAACATATGTTCACAAGTTAGGTCCTGTGGAGATGCAAGAAGATAGTGTGGGGTTTTTTTTGGCAATGGGGTTAAGTGACTAGCCCACGGTCACACAGCTAGGTAATTATTAAGTGTCTGAGACTAGATTTGAACTCAAGTCCTCCTAACTCCACATCAGTGTTCTATCTACTGTAGCACCTAGCTGCCCCTGATAATGAATTTCTTAAAGCCTAGACTGATTAACAGAAGCTGAGGTTAAGAAAGATTAAAGTATTTAAAAGAGGAAAAGGGAAAGTTCAACATTGATCCAGTCACATGATGCTGAGGCCATATTGTTCTAGCAACAATGGATTGGAGAGCAAATATCCAGCTTAGAGAAAGGAAGAAAAGCAGAAACCAAGTAGCCTGGCAGGGAGTCAAAGAGAAAAGAGCTTCTGCCTGGGAGATCTTTGCTCAAATGCATTTCCTTGATAAGCAGGACAGGGGTGAGGCTTGAGGAGTGGTTTAGCACTTGGCTCCTGGTATTCTCCAATGTGCATGCCATAGGGGTAATCCCCAAAGAGTAGCTAAAGCAACACTCGCTGAACATGAGTTGCTTTCTACCTACTATGTCTTCTCCTGCCCCAAAAGGTATGACCAAAAGGTTCAAAGTGGTTTAGGAAATGGAGCCAACATAGAATGGAGGAAATAACTTGCTGCCAAAGGTCACAAGCACAGTTTCAGTGGCAGCATTTGAACTCAGGTCTTCTGATTCCAGGGCAGCTATGTGACTCAGTAAATAGACTGCCAGGTCTAGAGCCATGGAAGATTCATCTTCCTGTGATCAAATCTTACTTCAAACACTTCTTAGTTGTGTGATCCTGGGCAAGTCACTTAAACCTGTTTGCCTCAGTTTCCTCATTTGTAAAATGAGTTGGGGAAGAAAATGGCAACCCATTCCAGTATCTTTGCCAATAAAATCCCAAATTAAGTTCCAAAGAGTCAGACACAACTGAAAGAACTTAACAATTATGATACCCTCCGATTCCAGAGACAGTACTCTTTTTACTTTATCCTCCTGTCTCATGATAACTGACAATTCATATTTTACCTTTATATTTTTTATTCAAGGAGAAAATCTTTGGAATGGATGGAACAAAAATTGTTAAGAGGGATTTGATGCCTAAGCTAACTAAGGTCAGGGAAAAGCAAGAGAGTGTCTAAGCTACCTCGTATGAATTTATGTGATGAGGCCCATGGGAACTATATCCCACGACACTGAATGAACTGGAAAATGTGAGAGCCTTGTCATTTAGAATCATCTTTGAAATAAACTGGAGAAAGGAAAAGGTGCCACAGAGTCAGATAAAGCCAAATGATATTTTAATTTTCAAGAAAGGAAGAGGAATAGATTCTACAAAGCAGAGCTCAATGACAGCTCTCTCATCTGCTCTTGGCAAAATTTGATGCTTTTTTTGTAAAGACTAATGCCATGAAGAGCCTTTTTAAGAATGATTTGTTCAGAGAAAGAAGCTTCCCACTCCCTTCTTGAAAGAGAGATACATAGCTATGAGATGATTAATGATGGGTTTCTCAGTTATTGCCAAGTTCCTGGACCAGGTCTGTGGGAGGAAGTTATGGAGACTTGCTGGCAAACCTGGGCCTCCTCTTCCACTACTACCATGAATTATATGAACTGTGCACCAATGGTAGGATTAAGGCTTGCTTCATTGTTATCCCAAGTGCAAAAGTATTCTTTTTGAGGTATGTCCCAAACTTTAGGGGAGCACTTTAAGTTTGGAAGACTATAATAGTTCACTGGGGAGGACAAGGTTCTTAGGAGACAGAAGGGGCATTATTGTTTTTTTGTTTGTTTTTTTATTAAAGGTATTATTTGAGTTTCACAATTTTCTCCCAATCTTGCTTCCCTCCCCCCACCCCCACCCCACAGATAGCACTCCGTCAGTCTTTACTTTGTTTCCATGTTGTACCTTGCTCCAAATTGGGTGTGATGAGAGAGAAATCATATCCTTAAAGAGAACAGAATTCTCAGAGGTAACCAGATCAGACAATAAGATATCTGGTTTTTATTCCCCCCAAATTAAAGGGAATAGTCCTTGTACTTTGTTCAAACTCCACAGCTCCTTATCTGGATACAGATGGCACTCTCCTTTGCAGACAGCCAAAAATTGTTCCCAATTGTTGCACTGATGGAATGAGCAAGTCCTTCAAGGTTGAACATCACTCCCATGTTGCTGTTAGGGTGTACAGTGTTTTTCTGGTTCTTCTCATCTCACTCAGCATCAGTTCATGTAAATCCCTCCAGGTTTCCCTGAAATCCCATCCCTCCTGGTTTCTAATAGAACAACAGTGTTCCATGACATACATATACCACAGTTTGCTAAGCCACTCCCCAATTGAAGGACATTTACTGGATTTACAATTCTTTGCCACCACTAACAGGGCTGCTATAAATATTTTTGTACAATTAATGTTTTTACCCTTTTTCTTCATCTCTTCAGGGTATAGACCCAGTAGTGGTATTGCTGGGTCAAAGGGTATGTACATTTTTGTTGCCCTTTGGGCATAGTTCCAAATAGCTCTCCAGAAGGGTTGGATGAGTTCACAGCTCCACCAACAGTGTAATAGTGTCCCAGATTTCCCACATCCCTTCCAACAATGATCATTATCCTTCCTGGTCATACTGGCCAATCTGAGAGATGTGAGGTGGTACCTCAGAGAAGCTTTAATTTGCATTTCTCTAATAATTAATGATTTAGAGCATTTTTTCATATGGTTATGGATTGCTTTGATCTCCTCATCTGTAAATTGCCTTTGCATATCCTTTGACCATTTGTCAATTGGGGAATGGTTTTTTGTTTTAAAAATAAGACTCAGTTCTCTGTATATTTTAGAAATGAGTCCTTTGTCAGAATCATTAATTGTAACGATTGTTTCCCAATTTACTACTTTTCTTTTGATCTTGATTACATTGGTTTTATCTGTGCAAAAGCTTTTTAATTTAATGTAATCGAAATCATCTAATTGGTTTTTAGTGATGTTCTCCAACTCTTCCTTAGTCATAAACTGTTCCCCTTTCCATAGATCTGACAGGTAGACTAGTCCTTGATCTTCTAATTTGCTTATAGTATTGTTTTTTATGTCTATGTCCTGTAACCATTTGGATCTTATCTTGGCAAAGGGTGTGAGGTGTTGGTCTAATTTAAGTTTCTTCCATACTAACTTCCAATTATCCCAGCAGTTTTTATCAAAGAGGGAGTTTTTAATCCCAGTGGCCAGACTCTTTGGGTTTATCAAACAGCAGATTACTATACTCCTCTCCTGCTTTTACACCTAGTCTATTCCACTGGTCCACCACTCTATTTCTTAGCCAATACCAAACAGTTTTGATGACTGATACTTTATAATATAATTTTAGATCGGGTAGTGCTAAGCCACCTTCGTTTGCATTTTTTTTCATTAAGCTCCTGGCAATTCTTGACTTTTTATTTCTCCATATGAATTTACTTACAATTTTTTCTAACTCATTAAAGTAATTTTTTGGAATTTTGATTGGTAGGGCACTAAACAGATAGTTTAGTTTTGGTAGAATTGTCATATTTATTATATTAGCTCTCCCTATCCATGAGCAGTTGATACTTGCCCGGTTATTTAAATCTGATTTAATTTGTGTGAGAAGTGTTTTATAATTGTTTTCAAAAAGATTCTGAGTCTGTCTTGGCAAATAGACTCCCAAATATTTTACACTGTCTGAGGTTACTTTGAATGGGATTTCTCTTTCTAGCTCTTCCTGCTATTTCTTGCTAGACATATATAGAAAAGTTGAGGATTTATGGGGGTTTACTTTATAACCTACAACTTTGCTAAAATTGCTAATTGTTTCCAGTAGTTTTTTAGATGATTTCTTGGGATTCTCTAGGTAGACCATCATGTCATCTGCGAAGAGTGAGAGTTTTGTCTCTTCCTTCCCAATTCTAATTCCTTCAATTTCTTTTTCTTCTCTAATTGCTGATGCTAACATTTCTAATACAATATTGAATAGTAGTGGTGATAATGGGCACCCTTGTTTGACCCCTGATCTTATTGGGAATGCCTCTAGCCTCTCCCCATTGAATATAATGCTTGTTGATGGTTTCAGATAGATACTGCTAATTATTTTAAGGAACAGTCTATTTATTCCTACACTCTCTAGTGTTTTTAATAGGAATGGATGCTGTATTTTGTCAAAAGCTTTTTCAGCATCTATTGATATGATCATATGATTTCTGATAGGTTTGTTATTGATATAATTGAGTATACTAACAGTTTTCCTAATATTGAACCAACCCTGCATTCCTGGAATAAATCCTACTTGATCATAATGTATTATCCTAGTGATGACTTGTTGTAGTCATTTTGCTAAGATTTTATTTAGGATTTTGCATCTATATTCATCAGGGAGATAGGTCTATAATTTTCTTTCTCTTTTTTAACTCTTCCTGGTTTAGATAACAGTACCATATTGGGTTCATAGAAAGAGTTAGGCAGAGTTACATCTTTCCCTTTTTTTCCAAAGAGTTTATATAGGATTGGAACCAATTGTTCCTTAAATGTTTGGTAGAATTCACTTGTGAATCCATCAGGCCCTGGAGATTTTTTTTTTAGGGAGTTCAGTAATGGCTTGTTGAATTTATTTTTCTGAGATAGGGTTGTTTGGGTATTTAATCTCTTCTTCATTTAACCTGGGCAACTTATATTTTTGTAAATATTCATCCATTTCACAGATTGTCAAATTTATTGGCATAGAGTTGTGCAAAATAATTTTGAATTATTACTTTAATTTCCTCCTCATTGGTGGTGAGTTCACCTTTTTCATTTATGATACTAGCTATTTGGTTTTCTTCTTTCTTTTTTTTAAATCAAATTGACCAGAGGTTTACCAATTTTATTGTTTTTTTATAATACCAACTTTTGGTTTTATTTATTAATTCAATAGTTTTTTTTCTTTCAATTTTATTAATTTCTCCTTTAATTTTTAGAATTTCTAATTTGGTACTTAATTGGGGATTTTTGATTTGTTCTTTCTCTAATTTTTTTAGTTGCATGTTTAGTTCATTGATTTCCTCTTTCTCCAATGTATTCATATAAGCATTTAGAGCTATAATATATCCCCTGAGAGTTTCTTTGAATGAATCCCATAGGTTTTGGTATGTTGTTTCATTATTATCATTATCTAGGATAAAATGGTTAATTCTTTCTATAATTTGTTTTTTGGCCCACTCATTTTTTAAAATGAGGTTATTCAGTTTCCAATTTGCTCTGGGTCTATATCTCCTTGGCCCAGTATTGCATATGACTTTTATTGCATTGTGATCTGAGAAAGATGTATTCACTACTTCTGCCTTTCTGCAGTTGATCATTAGGTTTTTATGTCCTAGTATATGGTCAATTTTTGTATAAGTTCCATGTACTGCAGAGAAAAAGGTATATTCCTTCCTATTCTGTCCGGGGTCTTCTTCCCCGGACCCCCGAGTGAGCTCCTCAGTGGGCACTGCTTCGGGCGTCCCCGGTTTCTCCCTCCCAGGGGATCGGTGAGGAGGGACTCAGGCAGACACTTCTTCAGGAGGCATATGCTTTATTAGGTGCGGAGGAATCCCTCGAATAGCTCAGGGCGTTGGTTAATATAGGGAGTTAGTTCCGGGCTGCCACCCCGATCCGCCCCGAGGGCAGAACCTACCACCCGATTGGAGCAAGTGACACAGGCCAACCAGGCGAAGCCACTGTTCCCCTTAAGGAGCCGTGTCTTCTTTGGATTGGCCTGACCTCACTCCCGGGGAGGTCCTATCCACTCAGGCGCTCAGGGCCGACCCCCGACACTATTCCCATTCAGTTTCCTCCATAAGTCTACCATATCTAATTTTTCTAACAATCTATTTACCTCCCTAATTTCTTTCTTGTTTGCTTTATGATTTGATTTACCTAGATCTGATAGTGGGAGGTTGAGGTCTCCTACTAGTAGAGTTTTGCTGTCTATGTCTTCCTGTAATTCTTTCAGCTTCTCCTCTAAGAATTTGGGTGCTGTCCCACTGGGTGCATATACATTCAATATTGAAATGACTTTATTGTCTATGGTACCTTTTAGGAGGATAAAGTTTCCTTCCTTATCTCTTTTAACGCTATCTATTTTTGCTGCTGCTTTGTCTGAGATAAGGATTGCTACCCCTGCTTTTTTTACTTCAGCTGAAGCAAAATATATTTTGCTCCAACCTTTTACCTTTACTCTATATGTATCTCTCTGCTTCAAATGAGTTTCTTGTAAGCAGCATATTGTAGGATTCTGGTTTTTAATCCACTCTGCTATTTGCTTACGTTTTATGGGAGAGTTCATCCCATTCACATTTAAGGTTATGATTACTAATTCTTTATTGCCCTCTGTGCTATCTTCCCTCTGTTTGTATTTTTTCCCCTTTCCCCCCCTTTTATTCATATTCCCCAGTATTTTGTTTTTGAATACCACCCCCTTCCGTATGTTTGTCCTCCTATATCACACCCTCCCCTTTCTTTCCCCTTTCCCTTTTTCCCCTTTTCCCTTCCCTTCCTTTTGTTATTTCCCCATGACTTCCCCAAAGACTATATCTGTAGTTGTTTTGATTTAGAGAGCCACATTCTTTCCTCTCTAAACCTCATGGGGTAAAGACTGATTCCAAATTTCCGAAATCCCAAACGGTACAAGTGAATTTGTCTCAGGTACTGGAATTCCTAATTATAACTCTTCTGGGCCATAACTTGTTTTTCCAATAAGAGGTTATTTATATTAACTCACATTGAAAAAGAAACTGCCTTTTTTTTTTTTGCCTCAGGATGCCTATTACCCTGTTGCTGCTCCCAGGTGCTTATGTCTTTTACCCTACTTGGTTCCTCTTCCTTTTGGGGTCATATGAATCCCCTTCCAGAAATTCACTGACTTTTCTGCCACTGCCTTTGCACAGATGTCATCTCTGTGGTTGAGGAAATGCCTTGTGGAGTGCTATTTGGGTAAGTGGACTCTTCTTTTATAGGGACTCAACTCTAATCTCTGGTGTCAAGCCTTTATTCATGCATGCTCTGGTCTTCTTGTCTATCTTCCTTCTGAAAGATTTGTGTGCTCCTTTTTGCAGACTTGAGTCTAATGGCACAGCTCAGATATCCAGTTGTACAGATTTAGTCTATTCCTGAAAGTCATGATTCAGTCAATCAGCCTTCTGGTGGCAATAAGTCAGGAGTGTCCTGGTAGATAGAGCACCAACCTGGAAGTCAGGAGCACCTGAGTTCACATCTGGTCTCAGACACTGGAACCTTACTAGTTGCGTGATTTTGGTCTAGTCATTTAATCTTGATTTCCTCACATCCAAGCCCATCTCCAGTCATCCTGATTCATATCTGGCTTCTGGACCTAGATGGATCTGGAGGAGAAAACGAGACTAGTATAGCAGCCCTCTCCTTACTCAAATTCAATTCACTTGCTATGGCATCACTTCCTTAATGTCAAGGTCTTCTTCAGAAATGAAGGACAGGGCAGCTAGGTGCTATAGTGGATAGAGTACTGGCCCTGGAGTCAGGAGGACCCAGTTCAAATCTGACCTCAGTCATTAATAATTACTCGCCCGTGTGGCCTTTGGCAAGTCACTTAACCCCATTGCCTTGAAAAAACAAAAAACAAAAATGAAGAACAAACATTTTATCTTAATATGGTACGAATGCAAAAATCTACATGTTTAGTAGGAAGATATCTTCAAAAGTGGGAAAAAAAGCTTTATTCTTTAAGGTAATTAATCTCTACTAATGATTAAAGTGTTGGATGATAAACATATCAAAAAGGAAATAGTGATCTTAAGAATCAATATGGTTATACGTATAACAGTACATGTCAGAAGAATACAAATTTTCTCTTAAAGGGTTACTATACAGATTGTCTTGTGATATGATAGAATATACTGAAAGATGTACAGTTAGGTGGATCTGGAGCTGAGTGAATGACCATACCGAAAGAGAGGTTTTAATTGTTCAATGTCACTTTGGCAGCAGAGTGCCCCCTTCATTTAAGGATCTTTACTGGGTCCTGTTCAATTTAACTTTTTTTTTTTTTTTAGGTTTTTGGCAAGGCAAATGTGGTTAAGTGGTTTGCCCAAGGCAACACAGCTAGGTAATTATTAAGTGAGACTGGATTTGAACCCAGGTACTCCTGACTCCAAGGCCTGTGCTTTATCCACTATGCCACCTAGCGGCCCTCAATTTAACTTTTTAAAAAATTCTACATGTCATTTCTTAGAACAACATTCCATCATAATCACATAGCACAATTAAATAGTTAACTTTAATAAACACAGTGAGAACTGCTATTCTAAAAGGTTTGCCTGTTAGCTTTCCAAGTCCTCAACCAGAATTCCCTTTATATATATATATATATATATAAATATATATGCAGATTATTTCTGCACAAATTTTGTTGAAGTGGGAAAGTAAGATTTTGTTTCATTAGCTATTGGTATTTTCACAATTGTTATTTTTTGAGTTGGAGGTTTCTCCTTCCCTCAACATCAATGAAATACTCTCCTTTTAAAATGTCTTTAGAATCAAACTCTAAATACTCCCCTTCTCAAATTGCATTAAGTGTAATACAGACCTCCTCTGTGAGTATTTGGTCTAATCTAGCTACTCTGTTACCATTTCATCCAAGCTGCATCTTGAGGATTTTGAAATTAGACTTCAGTTGTGTTGTTTCTTACTAAAGATGGAAAAAGATTACTATAAAAGTCTTTTTATATAGTTTCCATTTTGCATTTGTTTTTTGCTTTCCATTTCATTTTTTTTATATTTTTCAGGGCAATGGGGTTAAGTGACTTGCCCAAGGCCACATGGCTAGGTAATTATTAAGTGTCTGAGGTCGGATTTGAACCCAGGTACTCCTGACTCCAAGGCTGGTGCTCTATTCATTGTACCACCTAGCCGCCCCGCCCCCCCTATTTCATTCTTAAATGCATTTGGGATGACTTTGGTTAATTGGGTGTCTTGACAAACTTTCTTTAAACTTATTTTTCCCCTTTAATGATTCTTGTTGTTTAATGAGGCAATTTCACTTATAATCTTCTGATTCTCTTCAATTATATTAAAAATTATTGATGCCTTTTACTTTAATATCACAAATGAGGGAGAGAAGAGCAAATATTAGACTGACTACCGGACTGGAGGTCTACAGAGCCATAGTACTAACCTCATTGTGTATGGCAGTAAAACCTAAATTGTATACCAGTACTATGGTAGGAAGCCGAATCATTTCCATGCAAATTGTGTTAAGAGGATTCTGAAGATCACCGGCAGGAAAAGATACTGGCTTTTTTTTTTTTTGGCAAGGCAATGAGGTTAAGTGACTTGTCTAAGGTCCCAAAGCTAGATAATTATTAAATGTATGAGGCCACATTTGAACTCAGGTCCTCTTGACTCCAGGACCAGTACTCTATCTACCTAATAAAATTTAGCCTGAAGTGATTAAATGACTTTATTACTTAACATCCCTGTAGGAATGGGCAATTTTCCCTAGTGGGAAAAATCCAAAATTGTTGCAGTGTCTGGTCTGTTATACAATTTGAGAGGCTTTTTCCTTTCCTCTGAGTCAGCCATTGGTTTGAATCATCAAGGGTACAATCTAATCAATATTCCTTCTCCATATTACTCCTTAATGTTCTCCCTCCCTGTTCATATGATGCATGTTAAACTGATAGGCCTCAGTCATCATATGGGGTGTGCAAGTTATTTTACCTGAACTTCATTATACAAGTACATTTGTGTAAGTAAGGGACCCTAGATCTGGCATCTTTAGGTCAGGTTGGAAGACCTCTCCCAGTTCAGTGACTGGTCAGTGTCAATTCCTTTAACTCCTCTTTTGTTTTTGTCTCACATTCCTGCATGTAGATTTTGTGTCTTTCAGCCTAATCAATGCCATAGACAGACCCCAGTCTCTGTAATGTATGTCTTTAACTGGAAGCATCCTCATATGCCCTGTGGAAGCCAAACACTCAAGGATTTCTCACAATATCAGACACTGAAGTCCTTTCTTGAACTAACCTGACAAGAAGTTTACACTACTATGAAGAGTGCAACTTGTTCAAATACCAAGTGAAGCTTGCCAAAAAGTTTTATGGAGAACTTACATGGTGACCAGAAAAAATAATACAAGGATACTCTCAAGGTCTCTCTTAAGAACTTTGGAACTGATTGGTGACATGTGGATGGCACAGGACTACCCAGTGTCGTATGCCCACATCAGAGAGGATACTGTGTTCTATGAGCAATGCAGAATAGAAGTTCTTGGAAGAAAACACAAGATGTGCAAATTTGGAGACTCCACCCCATGTTCCCATGGTCTTTTTTATGTTTAACATGTGGTAGAGCATTCTGAGCTCCTATTGGTCTGATCAGCCATAGTTGGACACACTGTTACTTGACTCTAACAAGTGATATCATTTTAGTCCTCTTTGAGAATGAAGGACAACAACTATATGGAGATGCAGAGAGTGAACTACCATTATTTTTATTTTTAGATGGAGGAAACTGAGATACAGAAGTGTTAGATGCCTTTCTCTGGATCACATGACAAGTAATTTTCAGAGTCAGGCATCAAATCCAGACTTTCTGACTCCTGGTCAGTCTGTTCTCTAAACCAGGCAGCTTCTCAGGCAAAAGCCATTGATAACACTTAGGTATTACCTCAAAGGGTTCACATTGCCCAATGAATTGACAATAAGTCTAAAGGAGACTGAAAGTCCAGTATAAGGAGATAACAACAGAAACAATGATGATAATGAAGACAGTTTTATAACAATTCCCTTTTGATAATGACACCATTAATATGTTTAATTTATTAATTTAAAAAGTAGTGTAGTGGAAGGAAATGAAATGGCAAACTGCTCTAGTATTTCAAGAAAACTCTAAATGAGATCATGAAGAATTAGATGCAACTGCAATCACTCAACAACAATAAAAAGTAGTATAATTAGATAGAAAGTTGATTGAATGTCAGGAAGGTCAGGGTTCAAGGCCAACCTCTGATCCATGCTGGCTACAATATCCAAGGCAAATTAACTTCTCAGTACCTCAGGCTCCTTTCTCTTTCTTCCTTTTTACCTTTTCATGTATCTCTTGAGTATCCTGTTTGAAGTCCAAATTTTCTGTTTAGCTCTAGTCTTTTCATCAGGAAGAGTTGAAAGTCTCCTATTTCGTTAAATGTCCATCTTTTCCCCTGGAAGAGAAGGCTCAGTTTCGCTGGATAGTGAATTCTTGTCTCCATTCCAAGCTCCCTTGCTCTCTGGAATATCATATTCTAGGTCCTTTGATCCTTTAATGTTGATGCAGTCAGGTCCTGTGCTATCCTGACCATGGCTCCTTGGTTTTTAAGTGGTTTCTTTCTGACTGGTTGCAGGATTTTCTCCTTAATCTGATAGTTCTGGAGTTTGACCACAATATTCCTTGGTGTTGTCATTTTGAGATCTTTTCAGGAGGAAATCAATGTATTCTTTCAATGACTATTTTGTCCTCTGGTTCTAGGATATCAGGGCAGCTTTCCTTTACTATATCCTGAAGTATAGAGTCCAGGCTTATTTTCTCTTCAAGTATTCAGGAAGTCCTGAAATTCTTAATGTATCTCTCCTGGATTTATCTTCCAGGTCTGTTGTTTTGCCAATGAGGTATTTTACATTTTTTTCTATTTTTTCATTTTTTTGATTTTGTTTAACTGATTCTTGGTGTCTCATAAAGTCATTAGTTTCCACAGATTTCAATTTTTTTTAAAAGAGTTTTCTTCATTGACCTTTTGCATTTCCCTTTCCAATTGGTCAATTCTATTTTTGAAGTTTTCCATTTGCTCAATTGTGTTTTTGAGAGAATTATTTTCTTTTTGCACTGGTCCAGTTGTATTTTCAAAGGATTTGTTTTCTTGTTGTAAGATCGTAATTTTCTCTTGCATTTTCCCCCAATTTTTCTATTTTATTTTTAAATTTTCTGATCTCTTCTAAGAAGTCTTTCTGGTCGGGAGATCAATTCATATTTTCCTCTGAAGCTCTATTCCTCTCTGAGTTAGGATCCTTATATTCAAGATAACATTCAATAGACCCACCCCACCTCCCTATGGGGGCTTTTCTTCATTTTGGGTCCTTTCCTTCTGGACTTGTGCTGGTAGAGGGGCTGGATCACAGACCTTCCCTGTTGAGATCCCTAGAGACTTTGTCCACTCCCAGGGCTGGTTGACCTATAGGGGATGCCTGAAGCCTTCTCTAGTTTCTCTGTGGTGGCTCACTCCCTAGGCCTGGGGGGTGGGGACTGGGGAGAGCCAGCAGGATTTGGGTTATTTTGGCACAACATGGGCTACGCCCTCAGGCTAGACAGTTAATCTACTTAATCCAAAATCAACATTGGGGGAGATCTGCTGCCCACACTTGAACCTAAGGCAAGGTACAAACAGTAGGGGTGGTAAGGTTTGTTCTGGAGAAAGTCTCTTTCTTCCACAGGAATTGGGGGGACTCTGCTGAAAACACTGGGGGGCTAGTGGTTGGGGTCTTCCAGACAGCTGAGCTGCCTGGATAGATGTCAGGGTTGCTGTACTGGATTCCACCCCACCCCATACAGAAAACACTTCACCACTGTACTTCAGGTCATTCCACCCCTGTGATGGCTCTCTGCCCTCTGCCCCGGGCTCACCCTCACTTCCCTGTAACAGATCTTGTTGGTAGATATTCTCCTTGGTTCTTCTCTGGCTTCTGTGGTTTCAAAATCTGTTAAGAGGCTTGATTCATGTTAATTCTGAGGGAAAGCCAGGAGAGTGTTAAACAGTGCCTGGCTTCTCTCCACCATCTTGGCCAGAAGGTCAGGTTCCTTTCCTCTAAGATAATAAATAATAGAATGGGTAGTTATCCTCATTGGTAGAGGGAGTTTCCTCACTGGGAGTTCTCTGTGCCAATGAAACAGCAAGTTAACCAAAACCTAGCTCTATATAATAATTAAGTTTACTGTGAGCCAGTCACTGTGCTAAGTAGTTTACAGTTTTCCCATTTCACTCTTGAATGCTATTTTTATTCTCATTTTACAGACGAGAAAATTGAGTCAAACAATAGTTAAATGACTTGCTCTGGGTCACATGACTAGTTAAGTGCCTGAAGTTGGATTCAATCTCAAGTCTTCCTGACTTCAGATTCTATCCAATACCACTCAATAATCCATAATAATTTGACTTTGCCTAGTACTTAAAAATATTAACTTTTTTTTGTTCCTACATTATAAACATTTACAGATTGTCCCCATTTTGTGAGAGGTCCAAGTAAAATTGATAAACAAAGGGCCAACTAGGTGGCACAGTGGATAGAGCTCCAGCCCTGGAGTCAGGAGTACCTGAATTCAAATCTGGATTCAGACACTTAATAATTACCTAACTATGTGACCTGAGGCAAGACACTTAACCCCATTGCCTTGCAAAAAACAAAACAAAACAAAACAAAAATAGATAAATAAAATTATTAATGAAATAGAAAGTACTTGAATATTTACACCCTGACTTAGGTAATATAAATATTGTTCTTTCTATTTTATAGGTAAGGATCAATTTTGGAGATGGTGAGTGACTTGCTATGTTAATATAGATGTTAATTTATAACCATTGTTCAAAAAGATAAAGGAAAGGGAAAAAAAGAGCAGCATGTGATTTTTGGAGTAAATGAGAAAATCATTTTGCTTAATCCCAATGAAAATGGCCTGTGAAAGACTTTTAAAAGCTTGCCCTGACTCCAATCCATGTCACTAGCTAGAAGCCAGGGACAGATCACTTGCGTTATCTTTTCCAATGATTTCAAGGGTAGATGCTGAACTAAACCAGTTGGATGAGCTTTGAGGACCTGTAGAGAAAAACCATTAGCACTTTTACATTTAGCTCTCTTTTCCACATGTATGGCTTTTGAAGGTTGTAAAATTCTCTGCTTCATGAATCTTTGACTGTTGACTGTTATAAAGGCGGCTGCAGGTTTGGAATCATTATTGAAAGCTAAAACAAAGTTGAAAAAATATTTTTTTGGTTCCATTAAGTTGGCAGATGCTACACACATTGTGAAAGCAATAGATGAGATAACAGATGTTCCTAAATTACTTTGCAGTTCATGATATGAAAAAAATCTGAGGAGAATCAAAATAATATATTAAATATTAAATAATATATTAAATGCTGAATTCATAGGTTCTATTAAACCCATTGTATGCTCTCTGACTAGAAAAAGGGTGAGGCAATCAAGGATTTTCTTTTGAGGGTGAGACATTGCTAGGAGGTGAAAATTTTCCCAAGAGAAATTTGACCCGGGTCAAGAAGTTTAAGGGGCCTTAACAGCATCTTAAGCCCAAAGTTGGGAGGAGGCAGAGTTTGAGGGTATTGATGGTGTTTGACAGTGAGGGTGGAAACAGGTGCAATCTACTCTTGGGGAAACAACTTATTTTTTGTTTGGTTCCATTGACTGGATATGGTAGGGTCCAACATGTGGTCCGATATTTAGATGGGGAAGATCAGAGGGTTAGAGGAAGGAACCTCAAAATTCATTTAGTACAATTCTTATTTTACTAATGAAAAACTGAGTTTTAGAGAGATTACAGAACACATAAAAATAAAAAGGCCATAAAAAGGCAGAGGTGATATTCAAACCTAAATCCTCTGGATGAAGGTAAAAAACTCTGGATATTCTATAGTTTTGGATTTGAGAATGTGTGAACAAATTCACAAGATTTGACTCTGGTCAAAAATTATTCAAGAACAAAATATTTTGTTGCATATTGCTGTGGTTAGCAGAAGCTAAGGGAGAGAAAAAATAATGGCAGGAAAAGCAGAAGAGACAGAAGTGACTGATCCCCTGAGGAGATTAGCAGCATCAACAGTAGCCTCCACTGCCACTATCAAGGAATAAGCAGCATAAAGAAGAGAAATTAGGGACAAATGCAAGATGGTTGCAAACTGGGCAGATAACTCGAACAGAGGATAAGTGGCATAGAAGGAAAGCAAGGAAAATTGCAAAGTTGGGACAATTGGGTTGCTCCTAGGGGATCCATATGGACAGGGGAAAAGGCTAGGGTTTATTTAGGGAAGCAGGACAGGTTGTACATGCTGGGAAATGGGTAAGGGAAGTTTTGGGGGAAGGGGCTGAGGTAATTCTCACCATCTCAGTGAATTTATATCTGTGTCCTCCTTCCATGGGATAGCCATCCGATGAGGTTGGGTGAAGAGTTGGGTATTTATATTTAAGTATCCCATTTTGATGAAGGTAGTTCCCACTTTCACAAAGATGTTGAGATAGTTACCTCTCAGTACCTCTTCTGGTGGGATAATTTTCAGTGTATAATTTCCAGTTGGCCTAGAATGGGAACTATCTCTCTAGATTACATTGGGATGAATATCAGATGCCCACAGGATAGGCAAGATCAGGATAGAAGGAAATGATATTTGGCTTCACATTTTTCTCTATCTAATATTTCCTTTACTTCACTCCTATTCACAATCCAGGCACATATTTCTTTATACTGGGCAGTTTTTGAGAATGTAGGGTATGTGGGTGCCCCCTTTCCCTTCTCCTACAATGTTGATCATGTCAAATTGAAATTTCAGAAAATGGAGGTCTCTAATTGGAACAAATGAACTTGGGGGGGCAAATGAGATGCAGCTTGGGGTATTACACAGCAATTGCTGGGGTACCCAAGGAAGAGTTTGGGAACATGGTTCACATATGGCAAGGCTGCAAGTGGGAGGGGGTAAGCATCTCACAATTTTACAAGGTATGTTGTTTTATATAACAAGCAAAGTCCATAAAGAAATCTTGGAAATCTCTGGAAGCAGATAATTTGGGAAATCTACAAAATAATCAAAGGCTAGAATTGATGAGGTCCAGTCAGTATCAGATATGGTCTTCATTGGATTGTTCCAGGTACAAAGATTCCTAATAGTTCTTCCCATAATGATTACTGATCAAAGGTCAATAAGATAAATATCTACCATGAAAATGTAAGTTAGATGAATGCAGACATAGTTCAATTTTTGTCTTTGTGTGCTCAGTTTCTGTTACATATTTAATATATATTTGTTAAATTATTGAATTGAATTGGATTAATCTCAAACTGGGCACTATAGAACGGGCTCCCTTTATAATTTTGTATTGGAGTCCTCATTGACATACTTACCCTCTAGGCTAACATGTTTTATCAGACTTTTGGTATCTGTATTTACATTTTTTAAGGTTTTTATACTGAAGTATAATATCTCCATTTTTAGAAAGGTGGTGCATATTGAAGTGCTATTCTTTTATTTTTTAAAAAAGTTTTAGGGCAAAGAATGAACATATCCCATTTTTAAATGTAATCTAAGGGAGCGGCTAGGTGGTGGCTAGGTGGCGCAGTGGATAAAGCACTGGCCCTGGAGTCAGAAGTACCTGGGTTCAAATCCAGTCTCAGACACTTAATTACCTAGCTGTGTGGCCTTGGGCAAGCCACTTAACCCCATTTGCCTTGCAAAAAACCCCTCTAAAATAACTAAACAAACAAACAAATAAATAGATAAATAAATAAATGTAATCTAAGAGTTATTTTTTAACTCATGGGTGAGTCTTGTGGGGAATATTTGGAACACTTGAACTAGTTTAAGTCTAAACACTGTAGCATATCCTAGGCAGACACTGAAGACTGTTTCTCTACTTGTATGGTTGCTTGCTTGAGTTAATGTCTTCAAAATGCAATACAGATTTGATCCACATTTTACCTAGTTAACAGTTGGGTTTTCTTATTGTCTTCTCTGATCTTGAGGTAGGACCTGCAGAGCAAAAATGATTGGCTAGTAAAGAATACAATTTTGAAGACTATTGAAATTTAGTGATGTTAATAAAGGGCCTGTGAATCTTTTTCTTCTCCAGGTCACTGCTTCTCACATTATTTCTAGCTAGATTTTTTTTTTATGTGCTGGTAAAGTTTATTTTTTGTGAAGCACAGGAAGAAGAGAGTGGATCAGTAAATCTCTCCAAAGCCTTTTCCTCCAAATTTTAAATTGAAAATTAGGATTTGGAAGAGACAGGACTTTGGGGAGCAAAACCAAAAATAGAGGAAGGTAAAGAAATAAGCATTTATATTGTGCCTACTAACTGCCAGACATTTTGCTAAAGCCTTTACAATTATTATCTCACTTGAAAAAGAAGATGATCTTTTTTGTTCCCCTAGGGAGGAAATCTTCCTTAATTATCATTTTATGAGTCCTACCCTAGAATGATGTATTCAGAAAAGAACTCTGACAGGTATGAAAAGTTTTTATTTTCAAAAGGGAACCTATGATTGTTTTTCTCCTCTAAATTTTGAACCAATATTATGATCCTTTTCTTTAAAAATTGTGAGATAATTATGTTAGATTGGAATTTTGGGAGAAATACATGATTTTGTGCAAATGATCCTGAGTTGTTATCTTGTCAAACTTGTCATTTTATGCAAGAGGGAATCGAAGGTTCCTGAAAGGAAAAGTGAGTTGACCAAGGTGACTTGGATATTAAGCATTATAGGCAAGATTTTTATCTAGGTCCTCTGCCTTACGGATTCAATATTCTTTTTACTGTTCTATATCTCTGCCTAGGAAGGTGGTAAGGCCAAAAGAAAGTCTATGGAAGACAGAAGACTCAGCTAGATGGTAAAGTGGATATAGTAATGAAGCTAGAGTCAGGAAGACCTAATCTTAGGTACTTACAAGAATAATAAACCTATATAATCCAGTCTTTGTAAATCTTCCTTTTCTCCTTTGCAAAATGGGAATACTAATTTCATTGGTTAGTCATTTAAGTCCTGTATGACTCTTCATTACACCATTTGGGATTTTCTTGGCAAAGATATTGGAGTGGTTTGTCATTTCCTTAACAGCCAAGGAATTGAGGAAAGCAGGGTTAAGGACCATGTAGTTAGTAAGTATCTGAGGCCATATTTGCTGCCTGGAGATGATAATAACACCTATCTTATACAGTTGTTATGACTCAAATGAGATAATATATGTAGAATACCTTGCAAATCTTAAAATGCTATTTAATTGCTAGTTATTGTTATTATTAAAGATGATAGATATGCCTATTTAATGTTTACTTGAGAGTAAGGACTCCAAATTATGTGTGTGAACAAACCAATTCTCTCCTTTTAAAAAATTTTAATTTATTTTAATGAGCAGAAATCTATTTTATTCTTCTCAAACACTTCATTGAGGGGAAACATTCCTTGTAACATATATATATATATATATATATATATATATATATATATAATATATAGTCAAGTACAATGAATTCCCTCATTGGCTATATTAATAATATGTCTCATTTTACACATTGAATCTATCATCTCTCTGTCACAGGACAGACAGCATGATTCATCATAGGTGCTTTGGAATCATTGTTGATCAGTGCATTGACATTTTCTTAAAGATTTCAAGCTTTATTATGGTTTCTTATGTTTTTAATTCTACTGGTTCTGTTTCATTCGTCACTTTATATAATTCTTCAAAATTGTTTTGATTTTACTTTTGTTATATTACAAATTAATTTTCTGGCTCTACTAATTTCACTTTATATAAATTCACCCATCTTTTTATGTCCTTTCAAAAAGTAAATTTTCTTATTTCTGGCAGCATAATATTCCATTTTTTTCTTCTTCCTCCTCCTCCTCCTGCTTCCTTCTTCTTCTTCTTCCTTCCTTCCTTCCTTCTTTCCTTCCTTCCTTCCTTCATTTATTTATTTATTACCAGGCATTGGGATTAAATGACTGCCCAGGGTCCTCTTCTTTCTTCTTTTTTATTTATTCATTCATTCATGCATTTATTTATTTATTTGTTTGTTTATTCATTCATTCATTTATTTATTCATTCATCCATCCATCCATTCGTTTATTTATCTGTTTCATTCATTCATTCATTCATTCATTCATTCATTCATTTATTTATTTATTTATTGTAAGGCAGTGGGGTTAAATGACCTGCCCAGGGTCACCCAGCTAGTAAGTAATTAACTGTCTGAGGCTGGATTTGAACTCAGGTGTTCCTGATTCCAGAGCTAAGTGCTCTGTCTACTGAACAACCTAGTTTCACCCTGTTCTTCTTCCTTTTATTTTTTTCTTTTGGTTTTTCCATTACACTCTTAAAACATAATTTTTTGGGGGCAGCTAGGTGGCGCAGTGGATAGAGCACTGGCCCTGGAGTCATGTGTACCTGAGTTCAAATCCGGCTTCAGACACTTAATAATTACCTAGCTGTATGTCTTTGGGCAAGCCACTTAACCCCATTACCTTGCAAAAACCTAAAAAAACCCTCAAAAAAACCACCATAATTTGTTTAGCCATTCCCCAGTTAAAGGGTATCCCCCTTAATTTCCTTTTTTTTTTTTTTTTGCCATCACAAAAATGCTGCTTTACTTATTTTGTTTATATAGGAGATTTTTCTCATTCTGTTATCTCTTTTGAGATTAATCCTACTAGCTTTATAACTGGTTCAAGAGGATGCATGGTTTAATTGTTTTCAAGACTAATTATACTAATTTACAAGTCTACCAACAGTGCATCAGTTTCTCTTTCCCTCAATACTTCCAATGTTTGTCATTTTCTCTTTTTGCTTTTCATCTTCAACAATCTGATGGGTATGAAATGAAATTCAGAATTGCTTTAATTTGCATTTCTCTAATTATTAGTGATTTGAAGTATTTTTTCATCTAGATATGGCCTAGGTTGTCTCCCTTGAGAACTGCCTATTCATACCCTCAGACCATTTATCATTTGGGAAATGGCTCTTATTCTTAAAACTTTGGTTTAGTTTCTTATATATCTTGAGAATTAGATCTTAATTGGACAAATTTGTTGTAGAGGTTATTTCCCAATTATTTTTCCCTTTTAATTTTAGCTTTAATTGCATTTGCTTATGCTAAAAATTCTCCTTTAATTTTGTGTAACCTGTATCATATATTTTATCTTTTGTGATCTTCTCTATGTCTTGTATGGTTGGTAATAAATTTTTCTTTTACCCATAGAATTGATGCTATTTTCTTCATGTTTCTCTAATTTATTTATAATGTGATTTTTTTATATCCAGGTCAATTATGCATTGGATTTTACCTTGACATAAAGTATGAAATGTTAGTCCAAAATTTAATTATTAAAATACTGCTGTACAATTTTCCTAACAGCTTTTATAGTGATTCTTTATGCTGAAAGCTAGGGTCTTTGGTTGATGAGTGCTTGCTTTCGTAAACTGTGAACCTAATCTGTTTCACTGTTTAATCTCCCTATATTTTAACTAATGTCAAATTATTCTGAGAATTGCTGTTTTGCAGTATCACTTCTGGTACTGCCAAACTCCATTTTCCATTAAAAAAATCATTTCCTGAGCAGCTAGGTGGTCCAGAGGATAGAGCACTGGCCCTAGTTCAAATTTGACCAGCACTGGCCCTAGTTCAAATTTGACCTCAGACACTTAATAATTATCGTCTGACCTTGGATAAGTCACTTAACTCCAATGCCTTGCAAAAACCAAAAAAAAAAATCATTTCCCTATAAAAATTGATGTTTTTTGTCTTCATATATTATGTTTTTATAGTTCTATAAGTAATCTTTTGGATAAATTGATTTGTATGGCATTAAATAAATAAATTGATTTAGGTATTATGCTAATTTTATTATGTTGCCTTGTCTTACCAAGAGCAATAAATATTTTTCTCATGATTTTGATATGTCTTTAATTCTAGAAACAATGGTTTATAGTTGTATTTATTGTGTTTCAATCAGTAGACATCCAAGTATTTTATATTTAAAAAATTATTTTAAATGGAATATCCCTGTGTAGCTTCCTTCTGGGTTTTATTGGTATTATATAGAAATATTGATGATTTGTGTGGGGGCAGTTAGATGACACAGTGGATAGGATACTGGCCTTGGAATCTGGAGAAGAGAATTTAGAATCCAGTCTCTGACACTTACTAGCTGTGTGATCGTGGGTCCTGATTCCTATCTGGCCACTGGACCCAGAAAACTCTGGAGGAGAAAGTGAGGCTGGTGACTTAGTACAGCACCCCCTCACTCAGATACAATTCATGTGCTTGTCATGACATCACCTCCTTGATGTCATGGTCTTCATTGAGAATGAAGGACAAACATTATCATCATTATCATCATCATCATCATCACCATCAGCATCAGCATCATTATTATTATTTGTGTGGATATATTTTTTATATTGCAACTTTGCTGAAGATATTATTTCAATTAATTTTTTTATTTGACTCTCTAAGGGTTCTTTGACATTACATCAATGTTAAAAAATGCTAATTTTGTTTCTTTTTTACTTGTGGCTATTCTTTCAATTTATGTCTTATTACCTTAGCATAGCCAATATTTCTAGTAAAATGTTAAATAGAATGGTGAAAATTGACATTTGTTTTACTTTTTTAAAAAATTTATTGAACAGATTCTAGTATATTGAACCTCATTGAGAAAGATTCTAGTTTACATAAAATAGTAGTTCTCAGTTTTAAATACACTATCATTTATTATCTTAAGGAAAAATTTTCCTAACATTATCTTTTTTTTAAAAACAGAAATGGGTGTCAAATTTTGTAAAAGTCTTTTGTATTATTCATTGATGCTTATTGATGACTTGAAAAATAGCAGTCTATATAAGAAAAGGAAAAGGTACTCCTAATGGATAAAAATGGGGTTTGGGTCAGCAGGATAAAGAAAGTTTGGGGAGTGCAGTGCAGAGCCCAGAAAAGAATGAAGATATTGTTAGACTGGATCCTTTTCTTAAAAACTATTAAAATTAATTCTGGGAAGAGCCATTCCATAAGAAAAAGAAGTAGACTTCTAAAGGGCCAGAGTCTATTTTTATTGTGAGAAAAATCAGAAATAAAGTGAACTCCCAGGGTGAGGAGGCAATGGTGGCATGGTAGAGAAAGTTTTGAGTATCAGGAGTTAAATCCATAATCATATATTTTTCTTTTTGATGTTAATATGGTTAAGTTTATAATTTCCCTAATACTAAAGCAATTCTACATTTTTGGTCCAAATTTATATTTTTTGTGATATAGTTTTATCCCCTTTGTCAATATTTTTTATCAATGTTTGTTTTATTTTTGGGGGGTGGATTTTGTAAGGCAAATGGCATTAAGTGACTTGCCCAAGGCCACACAGCAAGGTAATTATTAAGTGTCTGAGGTCAGATTTGAACTCAGGTACTCCTGACTCCAGGGCCACTGTTCCACCTAGCTGCCCTCAGTGTTTTTTAGGATATTGACCTTTAGTTTTCTTTTTCTATTTTGACTCTTCCTGGTTTAATTCTTTTATCAAATAAACTGTTTGCAAATATAATAAAAGAAAGATACTACCAAATTCCTTTTATGTCATAGATATGATCTTGATTCCTGAGCAAGCCTGTTCTTAAGGAATGAAAACAAATATGCAATTGGGCATACTGAAGGAAAAAAAGCTAATCTAAAAGAAGAAAAATTTCTGGGTAAGGTAAAGGATATAAAGAATGACAGCTATATAGTATAGTGGATAGAGCACTAAACTCGTATTAAGAATTGAGCCCAAATCTCTCTCTCTCTCTCTCAGACTCTTCCTAGTTGTGTGACCCTAGGGGAGTCCTCTGACCTCTCAGCTTTAGTTTCTTCATCTGTAAAATGGTGATTATTATAATGGTCATTATTATTATTATTCCCATTTTCGGCTCTAATTAACTGCCTTATATAGGATCACAAAGCCAGGATATGTCAGACAGAATTCCAGTCCTTTTTTCCTAACCCAATTTTAGTAGTCTGATTACCATACCTTCCTTATCTGAATATTTATACATGAACCATTTGCATATGTGATATATAACTCCAATTTCAGGAATTATTTTTTAAACAGTTTCTTTTAGGTGAAAACATGTATTTTCTATTTAAGCTATGATGCAGCTAATCAACTAGTCTCATAACATTTTCTGACTTTTTCTATTTTAAAATTTTAATTGTCGCTAGGTGTCAGGGCTCAAGGGAGTCAGTATAACATATTGGAAAGAACACTGAATTTAGAATCTTGTTGACCTTGCTAAATCATTTTACCTCTCTGGTTATGGCGCTCTCTTTTGTAAAATGAGGGGGCAGAACTAAATGGTCCTTCAAGTTCTGAATCTATGACATAGCAGTAGATACTAGTTGTGTCCTCACCTTATGTTTTCTTATTCAGTAAAAAAAATGGGTTGGATTGATGCAATTCTTAGATAACTTAGACCTAAACCTTTAGGAGTTTGCAAGTAAGATTCTCAGGACAATCACCATACTGGGACAATTTTCCTAGTTCTGAGTTATTTTCCTATTATATTTTAAAATTCTTTATCTAATACTGTTCCAAGACCATAATTAGTCCATTCAAGAATATTTACACCTTTTTATAGGGTCTGAAAGAGACTTTAAGCAATAGTAGAAGGTTTTGTAATGTTTGAGGTCAATTTAATTGGAGGACATTTTCATATTCAGAGTGTTTCTTGAGACTTTCCTCTTGTTATTTGAAAAATAATTCATTTGGACCCCTACTCTATTCTAATCAGTAGTAATCAATTTTATATGATTCTATATGGGTAGTGATTATAAATTTTCTATGTGAGACCCCAGAATGTGAACTAAAGATTGTGAGATAATTTACACAATCATAGAAAACTAGCTAGAAACCTTCCACCCTTGTTCTTCCTTGTCACAGTGACCACCAGGGAAGGTCTTCCAATTTATTTTTGTACCTCCCAACCATTTCCCCTTGACTTACATGACTAAGTAACCATCTTGTGACCACTTGGTCAATGGAGATATTCCTTGCTTCACCCAATTTGTGAGTCTATTCACATACCAGTTTTGCTTATTTTAGCTTATGCCTCATATGTTAACCAATGAGATTTGATATTTTTCCATTCCTCTTTTGCATATTTGGGTATCAAAACCTACAAGATAGGACTCTGGAAGGAATAGGCATCACAGTTCATGAGGAAAATCTGAGGTCCACTTTATTAGAAGGGACCATTGGCCAAAGGGTCAGCAAAGTACCATTGGTTCAGCTTCAGTTTCTTTTTAGGTAGGTAGAACAATTTTAATTCCCCCATTTAATTTGCAGAAAAGTTCTTCCTCCATTGAAATTTTAATGTCCTCTGGTAAACTGTTCATGGAATGATGACCATTTTAGATTATTACTCACTGATCTTATAGTCTCATGGTTTTTAACAAGTCAGTGCCATTGGTAGAAAGGAGAAGATAGAATAGTCACTCCTATCTATATTTTAGTTTTAATTAAAATTTTACTAATATTTTTTGCTTTTCTATCACCTTCATTTCCTTACATATTTCTCTCTCTCTCTCTCTCCCCTAGCCAGAATACAAAATCTTGTAACAAAAAAATGTAAAAAGAGAATCAAGAAAATTAAAGTCCTCTTGGTCTGTCTGTCATTTGACTTGAAAGAGTAAAGTGGTTTTCAACTGCCTCCTGGTCCCCATCTAATTAATTCTGTAGGCTAATGGTGAGAGATTCAATCATGTTCAACAGGACAGATGCCAGTCATGACTGGCTTTTAGCCCATTGATGGGTTGTTGCAATTGACATGCTTCAAGGGCTCATTTCTTGCTCCACTACTCCCACAAGGGATTGTCAGACTGGAGATTGTTAGGCAATTGTACAAGACCATTTAAGGAGATGTCATGAGCTTGCATATTTTCTTCTGCTTTTTTTTCCTCCCTAGTTGGAAAGCTATTGGCAATGATGAAAGGTGAGGCTATTTTTATTAATAATTTATAAGAATTATTTATAATTATTAGTATTACATGTAATTATAAGTTGTTTTGACTCTGACATAAGCCCATTTGCTGAAATAGAGTATCATTAGGCTTAGCGACTAGGTGATTGTATTTATATTCTTTAGATTTTGCTTATTTTTATTTGGGAGCAAAGAATCTGAATAAAAAATTTCTAGGAGTAGCTTTTTCTCACTCTCTTGGATCACCCAGCTGCTGAGTGCCAGAGGCCTTAGTCTCCAGCTAATTATAGAATTTTAATTGACAATTATGCAGTATACGTCAATAGGGCATGTGTTCCTAGGCCACCAGTGCATATTGCAGGTGCAGTAAAAAGAATGAGGCCAAATGCAGAGAGCATCAATTACCTGATACATATTCTTTGACGTGTATTTTTGTTAATGGAATGCAGCAAAATCTTGGTACAATAAATCCTGTGGGGCCGGATGGGAAAGCTATATATAAGATTTTATGATGTCTAAATTTTACTGAGATTGGTGAATGGTCTGGAGTGATTTAGAAACACTTCTACTATTTATGGTATTTCTCTGTCAGCTGTTTGTAAGGAAGTTTCTATATATTTCCTATCCATTTTGAATATCACCATTTAAGAAAAGATCAATAGAGTTATAACAATAGTCTTTCTCCAATTCATGGCCTATCTAATCTCATTTAAGTTCCAAATAACATCTTATCTTCTTCAAGAAACCTTTTCTATTTCTCTTTAATATTAGTGCCTTCTCTGTAAGACAGACTATCTCCAATTAATCTGGTCTATATCTTGTTTGCTCTTGGTTTTTTGCATTTTTCTCTTCCCATTAAACAGTGAACTCAGTGAGAGTAGAAACTGATTTTCACCTTGGTCTTTTTTTTTTTTGATCCCTGGAACATAATAGGCATTTAATAAATGCTAATTATTAACTTGGTTTGACTTGAAGATCACCCTGTGAGACTTTTAGCTTTCTAAAGTAGAAAAAGTCAATGCAGAAATGATCATGTTACTGTGAACATTAAACTTTGATCAACACTTTGCCCTTGTTCCTCTGAATAATAATAATAGTTTTTTGTTTTTGTAAATGAGGCTTTACGGTTACCCTTCCCTTCAATGATCAATTATGGTATATACATAACTATGGGTCTTAAAGGCTATATTAATTGAATAACAAAGTTCTGGCAATTTCCACAAAGTTAGAAAATCTTAAGTTTAATGCTAGCAATACTGTGTTTTCTAAGAAAAAGTCTAAGTACAAAGAAGATCATTACCAGTAGATTAAAAGTGGCCTTTAACCCTAAGTGGTTCACAGAATCATAGTTTTGGTTCCATTGACGAATATTAACTTAGTTATTGACCCTTAATGTGACATCCAAATGTTCAGTGTTGAAAAGATGGACATTCTTCTGGAAGAACTAGATTATATTGATCTTAATATTCTCATTATAAATAAACCTAGAAAATAAGAAGAAAGTTAAAATTAAGAAGGAAGAATGACCTACAAATTCTGGAGAGTGAATTAAGTAACTAACAGAGTTTATCATGAATCCAAGAGCTCTGGGTAAGCATTTATAAGATAATCATAAAAATACAATAATAATAGCTATCATTTATATAATGATTAAATGTTAACAAAGTATTTTTTATATATTATTTTTCCCCTTCCTTTTCCCCTCTTTGCTTGTGATTTCATTGGTGTCTGATTTCCACTGGAAGGTTACTAGGGATATTAATAGTTGAAATGCCTTGTAGGTGGCTTAGTGGATAAAGCATCGGCCTTGGAGTCAGGAGTACCTGGGTTCAAATCCGGTCTCAGACACTTAATAATTACCTAGCTGTGTGGCCTTGGGCAAGTCATTTGCCTTGCAAAAACCTAAAAAAAACCCAAAACAAACAAAAAGAAATGCCTTATTCCTGGTAACACAGCTAGTATGTAAGTCAGAGATACATCTCCTTGGCTTCATCATAGGTTTCTCTTTACTTATGTAGCCACAATTCCATTTAATGACTTTGTTATCTTTCGCCTGATCTATTATAGTAGACTCCTAATTGTTTTCCTTTTTTTCCAGTTCCTTCCATCTTCAATTCATCCTTCACAGTTTCCAAAATAATCTTCCTAAGACAAAGATCTAACATTGGTAGTACCATGTTCAAAAATCTACCGTGGTTCCTTTTGATGTGAATTAAATAAAAACTCTTCAGCCTGGCATTTAAAACCCTCTCAAATCTATTATTTCCAGTATTTTTTCTCTTGCTTCTCTTTTAGATATCCTACCTTCCAATGAAATTCAGCTATATTCGGCTTTCCAAACTTGCTACTCCATCTCCTGCTCTTGCCTTTACCAGGCAGTGTCTTATTCCTTTTTGCTTTTTTGCTTATTCCTTTTTATTTCCAATGGTCTACTTTTCTGAACTGAGTAGATGGGGAAAGAGTGCTTAGGTTTCAATTGTCCAAATAAATGTGTGTGCACACGCTGATGAGTTCTAGTCCTATGATGGCAGGATCATAATGTATTTATTGTCTCCTACTGCTCTAGCACCCTAAGCAGTGCCTGGCTGTCCTTCCTCTTTATCTCTATATCCTTATCTTTCTTTTAAATTTTTTTTTTTTAATAAAGACATTTGTTTTATTTGGCAACATTGGATTTTTATGCCACTAAGACACAGGCTCCACCAACCCCTTTAATTTTTTCCTCTGCTCTTCTGCTGAAGAACTTTGCCTTCATGATGACTGGCTGCTTGGGGAGTTTCTCTTTTCCTGGGACTTTGTAGTACCCCAACGCACAGCATCAAAGATAGGGGCAAGCCCCTCCTTGGTTGTGGCTGCATTCATCCTGGTCTGCTCACTAACCAGTGTCCACAGCTTATCAAGGTTACCAGTTGGGCAGTAACTTTGGTTCTTCTTCTTCTTCTTCTTCTTCTTCTTCTTCTTCTTCTTCTTCTTCTTCTTCTTCTTCTTCTTCTTCTTCTTCTTCTTCTTCTTCTTCTTCTTCTTCTTCTCCTTCTTCAGGTGGTAGTGCCTCACACCAACTTTCCTGAAGTTACCTGGATGATATTTGTTGAAATTGATTCGGTGATGGTGCAGCCCTCCCTCATTGCAGCGGCCTCTGGGATGATTCTGGTGCTTGCATTTGGGCCCGTGGCCGTGGCTCACATGCCCGTGGAGTTTCCACGTCTTCCTTTAGTTGGGATGACCTGTCGCTGGCCGGTGGAAAAGAGAAAAGATTTTAAAATGAAAAAAAATTATCCTTAATTTTCTTGAAGGTATCAGTTCTTGACTAATATTTTTCTTTCTTCCCCAAATGTTGATGCTTTTTCTTGATAAAAATAAACAAAAAAATCTCCACAACAGAAGGTTTTTACTTTTCAGATGCTTACCTATGATGCCTTCCCTTCAAATTACCCCTAGGGCAGCATAAGCTCCTAGAGTCAGGATCTGAAAAAAAAAAGATTAATTTAGTAAAATGACAACAAAAATGCACATTAAAATGATAAGGTCATATAAGGTCTTTGCTGTCAAACCATTCCAGGCTTATACTCTGTTAAACAGTCTTAAAGAAACTTTAGCAGAAAACTGTCTGGTGTATTAGACTGGAAAAACCATTTGGGGCTGATGTCTCTGTTCAGAGTTTTCATTTCAAGCCTGTCAGAAGCAAATATATAAATCTCATTATCCATCTACCTGTGGTCCTCCTTGATGCTTATGGTAAGAGGTTCACTCTCTCCAAAGTCACTCTGCACTGTTAATTTATTTTTGTAAATGTTTCTCCAGGTTGAACAAAAGATAAGAGTTTATTAAAATAACGGTGATGGGAAAGATTTGAGGGGGAACTTGGTAGGGACATTAGCATTCCAGGCTCATGTTTTTGACCTTAGGGTGGATGTCTGTCTGTTAGAGCAGTAGGAGACAATAAATGCAGTATGATCCTGCCATCATAGGACTAGAACTCATCAGGGTGTGCACACATATTTATTTGGACAATTGAAAGCTAAGCACTCTTTCCCCATCTACTCAGTTCAGAAAAGTAGACCATTGGAAATAAAAAGCAATAAATAACAAACAAAGTGTTTTCTTACTTGATTTATGCCCCCAATACTGCAAATAGAACACAAAATGAAAATACTGTTTGTTTGCAGAGCAATTTCTTTTTAAAAAATTGGAAAAATCCCTAGCAAATGGGCTGCTTCTAAATCAAATCTGTTAGTTGAAAAGGCTATATAGAAGATGTGCTTTGGTTTGACATGCAGAGTGAATGGAGGAATGAATTTTAATTGGGAATTACCTTGATAGGTTCCAGTTTTGCATTTTTGTGAGTCTGTCTTCTACTCATATAGATGGCAAATCATCCTTCCCCCATCCCATATCATTGCTTGTCTCCCCTAATCATTGAATGGGTGTTGCTTCCATCAAGCTGAGATCTGAGAAAGACCTTAACTTAAAAACGTCAAAATCTTCCATTACATTGGAGACTCTCTCATCATCCTAATTTGTATCTTGCAACTGGACACAGATGACTCCAGAGGAGAGAGTCAGGCTGGTGACTTAGCCCAGCCCTTCCTCACTTAAATCCAATTCAGTTGCAAGTCATTGCATCACACCTTCGATATCATGATTTTCTTTCAGAACAAAGGACAAACAATAACAATATCTTTCCACAAATCATCCATAAGGGATTTATCCAAACCAGTAACAGCCTTCTTCTACTTCTTTTAATTTTTTTAATGGGCACTAGGGAAATATTTGATTTTCCATCTGTTATCCTATACTCTTGACACATGACCATTCTACCTCCAAATCTGATAATACAATCCTTTAATGAAATATTTCCCCCTTCTTCCCACTTTTCCTATGAAAGTTATCTTTGGCAATTTTTTTTACATCTGCTCTTCATATTCCCTCACTTTCTGTAAATCACAGATCGAGTATCACTTTCTATGTGATGTCTTTATTGATCCTTGTATCTGTTAGTACCTTTACTAACAAGTTTGTATTCAATTACTTTGCATTTATTTCATATTCATATTTATATATATGCCATATTTTAAATTTTATTATTTTATTTTGAATTTAAAGTAAGGTGTAAAGAACACCAAACAAAATGGACATTTCCATATATAAAGAACAGAAAAAGAAAATGGAAATCTCATATAGTTTGTTTTTCTTTTATGTATATAATAAATCTAATGTATATGTTGCATTCATAAATTTTCTTTCCTTTTATTTTTTGTTTTTCTCTGGCATTAAAAATGCTTCAATGAATCTTATTTCTCTCTTTTTCTTCTAATAACTCGTTTACTAATCAACCCCTTAATGGTCAACTTCTTCTTTATTCTTTATATAGTTCATCAGAATTTTGTTATTTATCTACTTGTTTCATCAAGAGAACGGAAGCTCATTGGCTACAGGAATAATTGAATTTTGTTGTCTTTGGATCCTTGATGCCTGGGATATCATATTTAATAAATTCTTGATTGAATGTTTTTTAGGTCATTTATAATTCTAATTCTTGTGAGATCATAGTGTTTCATGACTGTTGCTTATATAATGGCACTGTGAGAATATTGATATTTAAAAAGTTTCACCTTTGTAAACGTTAAAGGTTTGGAATGAATGAGAGCACCATGCAGTTTGACAAATGAGATACAGCTTGATCTGTTCATCCTAATCACTTCAGAACCCAGCTCATTGGCTAGTAACGGCACCTATTTAAGCCATATAAATTAATCGTCTACTTTCAATTTCATTGATAAGATTGAAGCCCCCTGGGACATGAACCACTTCAGCTTTCTTCCTTTACTCTTCAAAATTTCTCAGCATCATCATATACTTGCTAATTCTCCCCCCTGTTCATGGAAACAGTTATCTCTCATCCTCCCTAAGGCATTTAATCCTTTACTTGCATCTTTAATTTCTTTGGCTTCCTCTTCCTCCAAGACCTTACTTTAGCAATGATTCAATCTCTTTCTGACATCTTCAATTTCTGTCTACTAACTCCTTCTGTGATGCTCAAAAATACACTTATTTCTCCAATCCCATTCTATTTTAGTTAGTTATCTACAACCCTGTCTTTTTTTGCAATTTAATAATTGCAAATAAATATGAATATTTTGATATATAAAGAACATGGAAGAGGCTGTATAAGAAACTGAGTGTCTATTATATTTAACTTGTTTTTAAGAAGTCTATATTAAATTGAACAAGGTAATAAAACTGCTCTATTATATTAGATTTCTGCACTTTTTTTGGTTTTGTATTGTGTTAAAAGTTTTCATGGTATCCTGTTAAGAAAAGAATTAAATAAAACTATCTTTTTGATAGACAACTAGGTGACTCAGTGGATAGACTGCCAAATCTGGGGTCAGGTAGACTCATTGTCCTGAGTTCAAATTTGTCCTCAGACCCTTGCTAAGCACTGTGACCCAGGGCAAATCACTAAGCCCTATTTGATGCAATTTTTTCATCTGTCATATGAGCCGGAGAACGAAATGCTAAACTACTTCTCAAGTGACAAGAAAATCCTAAATGGGTTCATGAGGAGTCATATATGACTGAAAATGACTGAATAACAAAATATACAGGATACATACAAACTGACTGAAGGTCATTTCAGAGGGAAAATACTGATAGGTGAAGGAATCAAAAAAGACCTCCTACAATAGTAGTTACGATGATTCATGAAATAAGCCATGGAGTTTAAGAAATGAGGAGAGAGAATATTCTAGCTAAGTGAAAAACATTTCCAAAACAAAGGAACTAACATTATAGATTGAATGTTTCATGTAAGGAATAGTACATGATGCCAGCTCATAAAGATCATGAATGGGAGTAAGGATAAAAACAATGGAGAGGAATTAGACCTAGAAATGGTAATTTGAAAAAAAGGATTCAAAAGTCCCTTCATTTTCCAGATAAGGAAACTGAGTCCCAGAGACATGAGTCTTACCAGATCCATGTTGAAGAGTCTATAAGTGACATTCACTAATTTTCAGCTCATGGAACTATGAATGGGTCCAAACATTCTGCAAAAACAATTTAGAATTATTTGAAAAAAGTTACTAAATAGTTTTTACCTTTGCTCTAGAGTGATCCCCAAATTGGATTCATACACAAAGCAGATAAGTGACAGAAAATTATCACATGTATTAAAATATTCACAGAATCAGTATTTATGATAATGAAAACTATAAAAATATTTGTCCCCAAACAGGGATAAATTCACAAAATGTATAGTCTGACACTGAAAGAATGACTATATGAAAGACTTAGATATGCACAGAAAAACTTGTATGAACCAATGTAGATTGAGGAGAGCAGATACAAACGCAATCATTCTTTTGTAGGAGGAGATTCTATGTTTTACTGATATAAGAAAATTCAGTTGTGGAAACTCCCTGCACCACAAGCCAGTACGGAAATGTAAGTCATTTGTATTACATTGATTTGTGTAGAGTATTGAGGGGGTCACATCCTTAGTGTGTGTGTCAGAGGTAGAATGTATACCCAGTTTTTCCTGACTCTAAGGTTACCAACTCACCATGCCAATCTGCCTCTTTGATTCCAGATTATTGATATTAAAATACCTAAGTCTTAACAAATGATAAATTTGTACATGAGCAAAAAGGTTTCTCTTTTTCAGTCATTTTCCATCTGGTCTGATTCTTTGTGACCCCATTTGGAATTGGCAGAGCCACTGGAATGGTTTGCCATTTCCTTTTTCTGTTCATTTTGCAAATGAGGAAACTGGGACATACAAGGTTAAGTGACTCACCCAGGGTCACACAGCTAATGTCTGAGGTCAGTTTTGAACTCAGCAAGATGAGTCTTCCTGACTCCAGGACACATACACTTTATCTACTGAGCATCTAGCTGCAAATCCTGTGTGTTAGCATTTTTATATTGTTATTCCCATTAACATTTAAGCTATTTGAGAACAGGGACTATTTTTTAAGTGAACAATGCTTTGAACATTTTTCTGTAATTTTAAATGAACAAAGGATTTATGAAAATTGAAAAGCCTCTTCCAAGCATTTGAAATTTCTAGGCATATGTCAAATTTATCCAGCATCCCAAAATATTGAAAGGTAATAGGATTTCATCATTGAAGCCATGGCACCATAAAACAGCTGTTACTTTATTAGTCAGTGACCTTACATAGACAAACCAATTACCATATTGTAAAATCCAAATTTGGTTCTTCTCATTTGAGCCTATAAAGATCCAGTATGTGTCCTATGATGAATCACTCAAACCCCACCAGGCCAAACAGAGTAGTGAACAAGTTGGATCAGCTGCTTTGTTAGTAGCAGAAGTGACAGCATCTGGAGCATCTGTGTGAACAGACTGCCCTGAGGTACTGTAGTTTCTCTACTCATGCAGGGTTGGAAAAACAACTTATCCTTGTCAGACATGTGACAAGAGAGTTATCTTCTTTATTATTGTATGTTCTGCAAAGTGACAGTTAGTGACTTATTTGACTACCAACATAGTCTACTTTCTTACATCAATTAATCAATTAATCAATGAACAAACATTAATTAAGTCCATGATATGTATTCATGAGACTTTCCCTAAAGAGAAATACTGTCCATGCATTTTCATGGACTCAAAGTATGTTCTTTTTTTTCCTATCAGAGTTAAGATGCTGAAGTAAAAGTAGAAGTTGAAGATTGTGATGAAACATTCAGTCATTCAAGCTTTCCAAATCCTGAGATGTCAAATAAACCCTATGACCACAGAATCAAGAAAAAAACAAAACTACCTAACTCTGACTTTGATTCATGAAATGTATCCATTACAGAATTCAGGCTTTTTTTTTCAGGTAACACATATAAAATCATTGATTAAATATTTTTACTTAAAAAGAAAATATATTGGCAGTATGTGCCTACTTTTTTATTTTGATAATTTGATATATCCGTGGTTGCATTGATGTAGATGTTCCCTCCAAAAGTGTAGGTTACAAATCATCATTGTACTTGATTCATTCACTTTCCACTATAAATCTTAACACAGAGTCATCAATATCCTAGGAACCTTTTTCTAATTCTCTTTGTATTATAATGCTATTGAAGAAGTGCACATATTTTTTTTGCCCACAGCAAGCTTACTTGCTTTTCATAGAACGATAGAATTTGAGAGTTTGAAAGAATTTCCTTTTGCAAACTTTTATGATGTAGTTCTCTCTGTACTCCTTGATAATCTTTTTTTCCTAGTTTTTTTTAAATGATACTACTCTTTCTGGGTTTCTACTTTTCTGACTATTCTTTCTCAGTCTCCTTTGTTGGAATCTTCCACCAGGTCAGTCTTGTTAACCATGTGTGTTCTCTTAGGCTATATTGACTTTCCTTTTTTCCCTCTGTATTTCACTTGGTGATTTCTTCAGCTCTCTTGCATTTGATTACCAATTCTAGCCAAATGATTTTGCTATCTTTTTATGTAGCCTTAACCTTTCCTGACCTTCAGGCACATATGTCCTTAACCTTGACATCCAACAAACATCTTAAACTCAACACATCCCAAACTGAGCTCATTATCTTTTCTTAAAGCCTACCCCTTTTTCTAACTTTTCTATTGTTGAGTAGATTCCTTAAATCATCTCAACTTAATCTAGCTGTCATCCTTGAATCTTCATTCACTCTTCCTCTATATCCAATTAGTTGTCCACTCTTGTCAATTTTACCTTTATAACATTACTTATATAAGCCTCCTGTCTCCTCTGAAACTACCACTTCCATGGTCCAGGGAGGTCAAACCAGATATCACTTCAAACATGGACTATTGAGATAACTTCTGGTTGGTCTTTATGACTCAAGTCTCTCTCTGCTTCATTTTGTTTTTCATTCAGCTATCAAACTGATCTTCCTCAAATGTAGGACTGACCATGTCATCCTCCTATATAAATTTCAGTGGTTTTCTTGCCTCAGCACCCAATATAAAAATTCTTTGCTTTTCTTTTAAAATCCTTTAAAATGAGACCCTTTCCTACTTCCAATTTTCTGAAGCTTTACTCTCAACAAACTATGATCCAATGAAACTCATTTTATTTCTGTTCTGTTCACAAGACTTTCCATTTCATGGTGCCAGGCATTTCTACTGGTTGTTTCCCATGCCTAGAAATCTTACCTTTCTTTTCTTTATCTCCTAGCCTCCTTTTAGTCTTAACTAAAATCCCATCTTCTGCAGGAAGGTAGTCTCCCGTAATGTTAGTGCTTTGCCTCTGAGATCATGTCCAATTTATTTATTTTGTTCAATTTATTTACATGTCTTATTTGTACATAGTTTTTTCCACATGTCCCTCTGATTAGAGTTTAACATCTTTGAGTTCAGGGACTCTTTTTTGATCTTCCTTTGTATTTCAGCATTTAGTAAATTGCCTAGTATATATTCAGACTTAATGCTTGTTGCTTTGACCTCAGTGATCTTCTAGTCCAATACATTCAAGAAGGAATCTTCATTATAATATACCTGATGATTAGTCATCTGACCTTTACTTGAATAAGACATCAAACTAAGGGAATTTATTACTTCTCTAGCAAGCCATTCCTTGCTTTAGTGGTTAGGAACAATTTCCCAAGATCAATCTTCAGATTGCTTCATTTCTGGTCATAAATCTCAGACCTCACCATCAACAGACAGATAGGCACAGGAGCCCTGAGAATGGCAACTTTTTCTAGATCTCCAGTTCTGTTTTCTTTTCAACCCTCACAGTCATCATTTGAGGAGGGCAAGTCCTGTGGATAAGGGGTGAGCTATTCTGACCACCTTCCAACCTACTTCCATCAAAAGAACACAAGTCAGAGAAGCAGAAGGAGCAAGCTCCTTGATGGAGAGAGGGCAGAGTGCTCCAGGCAAATCAAACCACTCCCATCATTTTGTTACCATCTCTAAATCCTGATGAAGACAATTCAGGACCTTGAACTTTTAGGAAGAGTCATATTTTCAGCAAAGTATTCTCAGTCATCATTCTTTTTTTTTTTAGATTTTGCAAGGCAATGGGGTTAAGTGTCTTGCCCAAGGCCACATGGCTAGGCAATTATTAAATGTCTGAGGTCGGATTTGAACCCAGGTACTCCTGACTCCAAGGCCGGTGCTCTATCCACTATGCCACCTAGCCGCCCCTCAGTCATCATTCTTGAAAGAGTTTTATGGAGACAGTCTGGCACCTTCTCCTGCTGGTGCTCTGGGTACAGCTAGCTACTTAGAAAGAAAAGTCTTGCTTACAAAGTCCTTGATATTGTCCAATAGTTCAAGAGTAGAAACTAATTTTTTTGACCTCAGAAATTCCATTAAAGGAAAGACATTATTACTTGCTTTGTTGCTGTATCCTGAAGACCATGGAACTTTTCAACCCAACTTGAGGAGGCTGAAACCTTTCTTATATACTGTCTTCCCTATTATCATGTGAGATCCTTGAAAATAGGACTATCATATATTTTTCTGGTGATATTCATAGCACTTGGATAGTGCTTTGCATGTATTAAATGCTTATTCATTTATCCATGGCATGTTACTTCTCTTGTGTAGGTTCTGGCTGGTTATATGTTATAGCTTACTCATGAATATTATGCATTTCTTCACTATCCTTTGAATGATTCTCAATTTTAATCATCCAGTGATTACTGAATTCCATTACTCAAACCATATACAACCAATGAAGGTATGTGGTTGGATAAAAGGTGTACAAACAGAGCTTCAGGCCACTAAAAACATAGTTCAATTTAGGCAAAGGCAATCTTGTCTCCTTTTCTTCCCCTCCTTATTTCTATGACCAATTCATTGTTTTCATTCTGTTCCTATTGAAGGTAAATGTAAAAGTAAGTAGATGGCGCAGCAGATACAGTTCTGGATCTGGAGTTAGGAAGACCTGAGTTCAAACTCAGACTTAATCTCATAATTAATATGAAAAAGAGAGTAAATATAAATAATACTAGAATTTACCTCTCAGGATTGTGAGAATAGGATGCAATAATATTTGTAAAATACTCTGAGAATCTTTTCCACATTTTACCTGTTCTATCACAATGGTCTTTTTTTTTATTTTTAGTTTTTTTTTTTTTTTTACAAGGCAATGGGGTTAAGTGGCTTGCCCAAGTCCACACAGCTAGGTAATTATTAAGTGTCTGAGTCCGAATTTGAACTCAGGTCCTCCTGACTCCAAGGCTTGTACTCTCTCCACTGTGCCACCTAGTCACCCCACAATGGTCTCTTAAATAATTTTCCTCACTTTCTCTCTTAATCCATAGCTATTTATACATGGTATGAACATAGTTTTTTATACATTGTCCTCCATTTGATTGTTAACTTCTTGAGACAGGAACTGTTTTGGCCTTTCTTTACATTTTGAGGACTGAACATAGTGTCTGGTATACTGATATTGCTTAGGTCATTATAGTCATGAATGAACTTTTTATTTTGGCAAGGCAATGGGGTTAAGTGACTTACTTAAGGTCAAATAGCTACACAATTATTAAGTGTCTGAGGCCAGATTTGAACTCAGGCATTCCTGACTCCAGGGCTGGTGCTCTATCTACTGTGCCACCTAGCTGCCCCATGAATGACTTTTTTGTAACCTCATTTGTAATATTTTTAGTAAAGACATTAAAGAGGTTTTCATTTCCTACTCCAGTTCATTTTACAAATGAGGAAACTAAGATAAACAGGGTTAAGTGACTTGTCCAAGATCATATAGCTAGTAAGTGTCTGAGGCCAAATTTCAACTCAGGTCTTTCAGACTCCAGTCCTGGTTCCCTATCCATTGTACCACCTGCCTGTCTATCCAATAGTAGGGACTACTGATATAGTTATCAAAGTAATTTTCCTTAATTAAGATGAAAATGCTCCTTCTATGCTCAGTAAACTTCATTGACTCTCTCAAATCTAGAATCAAATATAATTTATTTGACTTTTATAGCCCCTTATGGCTTAGCCATATCTTGTCTTTCTAGACTCATATATTACCTCTCTCCTCTTGATGCAGGGAATTATGAAAGAAGGATGCAGGGAGTTATGAATATAGGGGATATGAAATTAGAAATAGATTTTGTAATCCTTTATACTATTTAACTTTGTAAAAATGTTATCCATTCCTGTGATGTAAATTAACTCCTATTTTTCCATTGGTAAATGTAAAATTTGGAGTGTTTCCTCATTCCCAGTCCCCAAATTCTAACTTTTTTACCTGGTTTCAGTCATTTAAGAGGAGAAGGGATTTCCCCTTTGCTCTCAGTCTCCAGACCCTTCAGTATCCAGAGAACGGGCAAGACTATAAAAACCTAGCCTAAACTCCCCTGCTGGCATACAGACTAAAGTCTCTGCTCAGCTGGCACGCCCTGGCTGTCTTTCTCATTGTCTCTCTGTCTCCCAAACAAATCTTGCCTATTCTTTTGTTATTCACTCCTGTCCTCAAAATACTTGTTGCTTTTCTAGGAAGAGAAAAAATTTTAATCTGTATACTTTGCAGGCTCCTATAATAACTCCTGAACAGTTTTTTTTTTTTTTTTGCGAAGTCATAGAATAACATTTTATTGCTAAAAGGGACTTTTATATGTTGTAAGGACAAGTAGATTCATGACAAAGAATTTGTACGTATTTGGCTCCCTATGGCATCTAGAATAAAAACCAGACTCCTTAGCCTAGAATTCAAGGAGCTCCAAAGCCTGGCTCCAATTCCCATTATTCCCTTTCATAGACCGCACACAGTTTTAAATCCCAGGGATTTAAGTGAATTCTTTCACCATTCAAAACTCTCAATATTAAATTTGGCGATACCAATCACCTGGCAACACTCACACTTGGTCAAACTGTTTCCTTACATGTGGCATTCTACCTTCTGTTTCCACTGGCCTAGAATCTCCACTCCTCCTACCTCATGTTCACTCTTCTTTTTTCAGACTTCCTCACTTTCTCCAAGACTCAGCTTAGGCTCCATTTTTATGAACTGCTTCTCCTGATCTATCATCTAACTGTTCTTTACCACTCTTCTCAAATTTCATTCATTTAACTACTTTGTATTTATGTCCATGTTGTCTAGCTCAAAAGAATATATGCTGGGCAGCTAGGTGGTGCAGTGGGTAGAGCACCGGCCCTGGAGCCAGGAGGACCTGACTTCAAATCTGACCTCAGACACTTAATAATTACCTAGCCATGTGGCCTTGGGCAAGCTACTTAACCCCATTGCCTTAGAAAATCTAAAAAAAAAAAAAGAATATATGCTTCTTGAGGGCAGAGACTTTCATTTTTTGCCTTTGAATCCTCAACAGCTAGTATAATGTCTAAGTACACAGGTGACAATAACTACTTGTTTAAGTGATTGATTATAATCTACAAATAGAATTATCTCTTTTTTTTTTATAGTTGAAGACCATAATTTAATTAATTCTAAATTATTTTCTCCAGGATAAATAATACCAGGTCTGAAAATCACAGAATTAATACTTTAAAAAGGGAGGCAAAGTAGAAACTACCAGTTATATGGGGTTTTGTGGCAAAGCATTGATTTATAGTAGATTGTGCTTATTTCTGGGGAAGCATTTCCTTTGGAGTTATTACCCACATATCTCAGGATCTTTTTTCATTTTGCTAATGTATTTGCCCCCAGATCACAGAGGGACCATGGGTTAGACTACTTCCTTTTCCAGAAAAACTACACACAATCAAACTACCCATTACACACCCCAAAGTTGTTTTTTTCCCCTAAGGGAAAAATATCTTAATGAGTCAAGAGCAAGGAAAGGTGAGGTTTCAAAGTGACTTTGATGATAAGAATTATTCACTGAAAGTTAAAACTGATAGCTTGTATTATATATTTTCTTATCTAATTAGTATTTAGAATACTTTAGTTTCATGCCTTTTTTTAATTGTTGTCATGGCTTTATGGTTTTTAATCTAGTACCTGTACCTGGAAGTCTTTGAAACTTGAGTTTTCAATGAGTACTTCCTTTAAAATAGTAAGTAAAATTGCTTAAGATTGCTTTAGATTTAATCAGATATACAGAGGTGCATTTAAGTTGTCTGGAAAAGAAGTGCCAAGCTCTTTCTCTCTCTCTCTCTCTCTCTCTCTCTCTCTCTCTCTCTCTCTCTCTCTCTCTTCTCGACCCTAGTGATACAGGGGAAAGATGAAGAGAACTGTGAATGTAGAAATTGGGTGGAGATGTAAATTGACTAATAGAGAATTATGATTGTAACAGAAACAATTTGTAATCTTAAAGACTGCTCAAATTGGGTGGAGATCCCCATTCTTGATGTACCTTTGATTCATTATTTAATATAAAAATTGTATCTTTATCTCCTTAGGTTTTACCCTCTACCTAATTCCTGGTCCAGTAAGAGAAAAGGAGTTCACCTTGTACCCTCTGGATGAGAGGCAAGACATAAAAACCTGGGTTGGAATCCAGCTCAGGGCCACAGTCTTCTCTGACCTGTGGTCCAGTCAATGCTGCTTGCTGCTTGGCTGTTCTTTCTCTCTCCCTATCCTATCCTATGTGTTATAACTTCTTTTAATAAATTTTTGTTTTATTTCCACCTTTGCTTTCCCAAATCCCTGTGATTCCTCACAGGCAGAACCGAATTCAAATAACCAACCGCTATACTACCTTCACCTTGCAATAATGTCTATGTCTTTCTTTCTTAGGCCACATACTCCTGGTCTAGTCTATTGGAGAACTATGGGCCCCTCTGACATGTGGCCAGACTAAGCCAGCAGTTATGCCTGCCTATCCTTTCTCTGTCTCTGTCTCTGTCTCTGTCTCTGTCTCTGTCTCTGTCTCTGTCTCTGTCTCTGACTCTGTCTCTGTCTCTCTGTCTCTGTCTCTCTCTCACCTCAGCAAGCCTGTCCTCACAGTGCTTACTGTTTCTCCAAGAGAAGAAAGGGTTTTAATCTGTACACTTTCTAGACTTTTATAATAAATCCTGAGCAGTTGAAAATCCCAGGGCTGTTTGTGAATTAATTCAATTTCACTAATTCTTAGTCTTCCCATAGTTCAAATTATTGAGATGAGGTCAATGAACTTTTTGAGCTATTGCTCCCCTATAAACATTTCTCTCCTTACCTCATCTCTGTTCCCTGAGCTACCCTCTACCACCTACAGCTCCCTTAAAAGCTCTCCCTCTTCTCAGTTGACTTGTCTTCCTGTGAATTTAGCCTGCTTTTGGGGAGCTTGATTCCCCACATAGCCTCTCTTGGTCCCATGCTTTTCCTTATTGCTCATCCTCTCTTGGTGGCTTATGTTGACAATATTACTCCTACACCTTTTCTTAAGGTTCATCCTCTCATAACTGTTTTAAGTTGTTTAGGTTATTTAGGTAATTGTAGTTTCCTGTCTTTAATCTTTCTTTCCCTTAGTTTCTGCTAATCATAGCAATACTTAACCAAATCTTTTGTCTCCAAAATTTCTTCTGGGTCAAAGTCAGTCTTATACATGAATTCTTTTGTGTTCCATGTGAAACTTTAACTGTCTACATTTTCCCCTGGAAACAATGTCCAGTTCTCATTTTCAAGGCCAGGAACTATACTTTCTGTATACTCAGATTCCATTCTTCATTTCTGATAGACATTCATAGATCAGACCAGTGGCTAGTTGACATAATAGATACAGTACTGGACTTAGAGTTAAAGAAAGTCTGAGTTTCATTCACTTCGTAGCTTGACTTTAGACAAGATCAATTTTTCTTAGCTATCCTGTGGAATTAATGTCCTTTTTAGACCTGGGAAGGAAGCCTTGTCCTACCCTCTTTAATCAAGGAAAGAATTGTATCTTTTATAATTTGCAAGGAAGAGTTTGTCCTGCTCTCCTAATCCAGGAAAGAATTCTGTCCTCCTTTAGACTAGAAGCACAAATATTCACCCTACCCTCCAGGTACTTAAACTCAAAAAAAGCTACACCTCTTTTTGTTGTCTATAAATTTTCTGATCTTCAGCTTGAGGAGATCATTTTTAGATGGTCTCCATTGCCTAAAACTTCATGACATTTTTTATTTGTTATGTTATCTTAACCCTGTGCTTTAAGGTTCTTAATTTTAAGTTTAACAGAGTTAAGAACCTCCAGGATCCTTTTCAGCTCTAAATCTATGATCCTTTGAGGATAGTCATTAGATTGATTATCATTCTGGAGGCTATGCCAAATAAAGATTAGTTAAAGGATCTGGAAGAGGGAATAAATTCGCCCAGTTTAATTCCAGAAAACAGAACTAAGATGTAGGTTAAAGTGTCAGTGAAGCAAATCAAGCTCAGTGTATGAAAAATTTGGTCAAGCTTCCCTGGACAATCCCCTTCTGCTGGGTCATGTAGTCAGCCTTCTGTTCGGGCACAATGTCCTTGTCATGTAACATGATGGAGTTAGAGGGAAAGAAAATGTTCTCTATAATGATTTAGTATATATATATATATATACATATATATATATATGTATATATATATACATATATATATACTTGAAAAAATCACTGAAAATATTTATCAGTTGTATTTTTTTGATCACCCTGTTGTCCATGATGGATTTGGATTTTTAGTAAAATTAAGTGATTTGGAAGATGCTCAGTATGTATATACCTACCCTTTATTTATTATTGGCTTTGGCATCATGTTGTTTCATGATCTTGTTCTAAATTATGTGGAATATACATATCCCAGACTTTAAAATGATAGAGAATATTTATTCAGTTGGCTGCTTAATTTTTTTCTTAATATTATTTCTATATCATTTTTATGATAATGAAAGAGAAACAAAAAATTAAGTGCTTTGGGTAAAAATATTTCTCAATTTGCTTTTCCTTTTGATGGGAAGGAAGGCATCTTTGCTCTGTGCTTATAGTTAGATTTTTGGTTCTACCTATGGAATATCAACATACAGGCATATTGCTTTAATCATTTGACCAATTTCAAATAGATATTTTAAATCTTAGAAATATAGCTTTAGAACAAGTTTCATATTAAGAAACTCTTGGATAAAATGTTAGTTTTAATTTAAAAGAAAAAATTAAGGCATGTCTTTATGTTATATAAATAATATATTTACTTATTTTATTTTAAATATGCATGCAATATTATACACACATATAGCATTGCACAGACCTATATTCATAAAAATATTTAGAATAATTTTTTTGTGGTGATAAAGAATTAGTAATTTTGGGGACACCCATAAATTGGGAAATGACTAAATAAATAATGGTATACAAATGTGATATAACAGATTGTTGTAAGAAATGATGAATGGGGGTGGCTAGGTGGCATAGTGGATACAGCACTGGCCCTGGAGTCAGGAGAACCTGGGCTCAAATCCGGTCTCAGACACTTAATAATTACCTAGCTGTGTGGCCTTGGGCAAGCCACTTAACCCTGTTTGCCTTGCAAAAAAACCTAAAGAAAAAAGATGTGATGAAGAGGATGGTTTCACAAAAACTGGGATGTCATAAATTGATGCAAAGTGAAGTGAGCAAAACATGGGAGTACTTTACAATGTAACAAACTTAATAACTCTATGAAAACAATGATGCACTACGATTCAAAAGCAATCATGAGGAAAACTATTATCTCCAAATAGAGAACTGATAGATGGAGAGTAAAGATTGAAGCACATTTTTTCCTTCTACTTTTTTCTTATCTTTCCCACCCCTGAACCTAGTTAATACAGAAATTTGTTTTGCATGACTTCATATTTGTAATAAGTTTTGTACTTCTTGCCTTCTCAGTAGGTGCAAGGTAGGTAGAGAATTTGGAATGAAAAATGAAATATATTTAAATTGAAATATATTTAAATTTAAAAAAGGGGAAAAAAAAGAAAAATAGAATACTTAATTCATGTTCCAAACAAAAGATGACTGAAGCTAATGGATACTATTTTGGAGGATTAAGATCCTCAGTCAAAGTTACATATAAGTCAAATCCATTTCTGTGACTCTCCTTTCCTTTTCTTTGGCATTCTAATAGTAATCTCTGGAATAGTTATCTATTTCCAAGCCCATACATTTATCCTAGCAATTTAAGGGAAAGGAGACTTCTTCATCCTTCAGTATAGCAGTTGAAACTATTAAATAATTACTCTCCCACATTTGTTTTATTAGTGTTTCTTTTCATTCAGGGAGCTCAACAAACCCTAGCATCCTGAGTTACTTATTTTAAGTCATCAAATGTGGTAATTCCTTTCCATTAATCAATGTTATACCTACATGTGTGTGGTATGAACAATAGATAGGGGTAATGAGGCATGCTGTTTACTTTCATACATTGAATAGGAATACTCATCTTGAGAAGAAATGAACTGAAACCTTAAAGCATTCTCTCAGGGAGTACCTATTATGCATTCCACTGAATTTGCTTTTTCGTTTTCTTCTCCCTTAGGAGAGTTTTTCCCCCCTTCCTCTGGTCAATTGAGTATGGCACAAGGGTAATAACAAGTCTAATAGATGCTGTAAACCACTACTTTTTTAATGCATAATGTAATTGAGTGAAAATATAGTGTCTATACTGATGGAGTCCCTGGTGCTTTAGCTGCTGAAATTATGATTAGAAAGATCCAGATGATACTGACTTCTATTACATTAAGCCATAGCATTATACAATTTCATTGCTACAGTATATCCATACTTTTCTTTTGAATTATGCAGCGCTATCTTAAATAGTTTAATATTACATTGAAATTGAATTCTAAAGTTGAAGGAAGAGATTTTTAGCATTTTGGTAGAAACAGATACAGGATCAATTTGTTAGTCATCTTATTTGGCTGACATTTCCTTCCAATAACTTTCATATAAAAATGCCCCTTTAATTTAAAGTTTTATCCAGAGGCAGAATACCTTAACTGGTTTCAATTGGAATGGAATGGGATTGAGTGCAGTTGCTCTCTAATGTCCTGAACATGGAAAGAGCACAATCCTGATTGTTGCTGTGTTTTGGGAGCCAAAGTCACAGAATACTTCTAGGCTGGTAGAGGTGCTCTTTTTTTCAGGTTTTTACAAGGAAAATGGGGTTCAGTGGCTTGCCCAAGGTCAACAGCTAGGTAATTATTAAGTGCCTGAGGCTGGATTTGAACTCAGGTCCTCCTGACTCCAGGGCCAGTGCTTTATCCACTAAGCTACTTAGCTGCCCCTGGGAGGTGCTCTTAAGAGAGGTCATGCTATATAACTCATACATAGCAAGATGTGAGGGAAATATGTGTCTTTTCCCTTTGTGAATAAAGATCAATTACTCTTATTGACTGAGATGTCTTTTTACATGATCTGAAACCTTCTAGGGTCATCTGTTAGAAATGCTAGTATCATCTCTATATTCACTGGATGAGCAGTCCTTTTTTCTTTGAAGAGAGTTGATCATTGTTACCTATATAGTTTATAGCAAATACTATTTTTTATTATGATAATTTTAATTAGTTGAGAGTTGTAGAGGTCTAAGTAATCTAGTTATAAAGACTGTTACAGTATTATTTTTTAAATCCCAGGATATTTGGGACATTGACATCAACCTAGATAAGTTTTCATCCTCTGCCTGAGTCCAACCACATTTAGAATATGATGTTCAATTCTGGTCTCTCTAATTGAGTAAGCATATTGACAAATTGAGGTTTATTCAGAGAAAAGTGACCAGGATGAAGAACAAATAAGAGACTAAAGCATGTAAAACTTAACTAAAGAAACTGTAGATATTTAGCCTGGTTAAGATAAGGTAGTTGTCTTTAGTTATTTGAAGGATAGCATGCTTAAGAGGAAACAGACTTGTTCTCTTACATAGAGAGTAGAAGTAGGACCACTATGTAGGAGTGGCACAGAATTAGATTTAGGCTTTGTTGCCAAGAAAGGCTTTCTAACAATTAGAAGAGAAGAGGATCTTAAAATTGACTTTGGGAAGTAGTAAATTCCTCCTCATGAGGATATCACCAAGTATAAATTCTTAGTGATTTGACGATCATTTTAGTATCTTCAAGTAGAAGGTAAAAAACCACTTCTCAGAGATTTTATAGGAGAGGGTTTTGGTTCAGATAAAGCTTGGGAAAGATGACCTCTGAGGCTCCTTCCAAGTCTGAGATGCAGAGATTCTAAATGAAACGCTTAAACATGATAGCTTAATGCTTGACACCAAAAGTGCCCAGGGAAATGGACATGACTGTACTGCTAAAATTTAAAGGTGAATATTGTATATTTGAATTTGTCAAAAATGAAAAGAATTCCTCAACTTGATGTGAAAAAATATCTACTGTCAATTGAAGTTTAACAGTAAATATAATTAGCTATTTGTTAGACAGAAAATCATGAGAAAGTATTTTTAAGAGTCAGATCAACAGTTAACTAGTGCTAATAATATGCTTCTGTGATAAGACAAAAATAGGTTGGAAAAAGTCTTTAAAAGAAAAGGTTGATTGATGACATTAGAGTCATTAAGAATCTGAAGGTATTGTCTCATGAGAGGAGGGAAATATGACCATAGTAGAAAGAGCATAGGATTTAGAGTCTGAAGACCTGGTTTATGTCCTTATTCTTGTAACTCCTAATGTGATCTTAAGGATGTCAATAGCATCTTTGAAAGTTTATGAAATGAAAATAATACTTAAAGTATCTATGTCAGGACTTTTTGGAATGTATGTAGAGGGTAAATTCTAAGCTATGTTAAATTAATAATAATTATTTTTGAATCTAGCCTCGATCTAAATTAAAGTTGAGGCTACAAATTTGTAACTAGGCAATGATGGTGTAATAAGAATAGACAGATTTCCACAGACTCTACTTCTAAAGGGAAAATGGACCCAGAATGGGAAATTCTGAAGACCCAAAGAAGTAATTCTGATGTGAGAACAAAAGTTTTGGGGGGGAGGGAAAGTTTGCCTTAAAAGACCCAGGTGGCAACATTCATCCTCCAGAGATTTTGCAAAGCTATATGCAGAAGGTCAAAATAAGGGAAAGTAATAAAGAATAAATGAAAATGTATGTAATTGTGCTATAAATGTAATGTTAGAAGTGTTAATTGAAGCTCTGAATCAGTCCGCTGTTGAAAGACCAAAAACAATATATATACATATATATGTATATATATATATATATATATATATATACATATATATATATGAGGATGGGTTATTTTGAATATACATGGCATCCCCAAAGTTTTAGTGCATTTTTAAGCCTTTAAAGTTTTCTGGGAGACCCTAAATACTGAAGTGTTGTAGGTACACATTGGAAATCAGCTTTCTTTCTTGCTTCATAATGATTTGGTTTTTAAGAAAAAACAAGGCAAAGGTTATCAGTTTCACTAAGTTCACCCAACTCTTTTCAGTCATGGTTTTGTGTGGGACGAACACCACTTAAATAAATTTCTGAGATCTCTCAAGGTATGAAAAGAAAGTTTTTTTTATTTCTCAAGGAATGGACCTCAATTACTGAGAGACTGAGGCAAAGACAAAAGACCTAAAAGTCACATTTATCCTAAAGAAATCTCCCCCCTACCCCATTCTCATTAGTTAAGAATGTGGCCTTTACAATCTAAACTGTGAACAAATTTAAATAATCCAAACAGAGACATGTGTCTCCTTCCTGGAGACTCTGTAGATAAGGAACAAAAGTCAATTTGCCCTTCACATTCTAATTCTAATAATATTCACTGATATCCCAAAAGTTGTTTGTCAAGGGAAGAGGGGCAAAAGAGACACAGCTCTAATCTATAATATTCTACTGAAGAAATCTCAGACTTTATCCCACTCAGTATGCAAGTGCTGAAGTTAGAGACTTATGTACATGAATGACAAGGTAATAATACCCATAACCTATTTTCACCCATTTCTTCCATATTTTGTTTAATTAATAGAACACTCTGCATAACTAGCAAGGACCCAGTATTAGAGGGCTTAGACAGAATTTTTTGACTCTAAATTAAATAAGACTGAGAGCCTACAAGGAATCAGGGAAATTCACTTGAAAATTTAGACAAATGCTGAGCAACTTTCTTAACCAATAAAGGTTTGTGACTGAATGGGTTCTGAAATCATAAAAGAGTCAAATTGATTCTTGTAGCTATGATGTAAATGTATTTATTGATAAGTCTTTTCCAAATAACATCTGAAGCTGAGTAGATGACACCAGCGCAAGCAAGTCAATAGAGATGCCCATCACAGAGAACAGCAGGAGAGTAGATCGATGAAGATGACAGTAGAGAGAAAAATAGAATAGTCAAAACAATCCCAGCAAAACACCACTGGGGATTATTTGTGGTTCTGTGGAGGAGTAAGGAGTAGTGGTGCCTGAAGCAGAGAAGGGTTGTAGTATGCATAGCAACATGAAAGTATGTCTGTGTGGGTTCCCTGGCTATGAATTTTCCCTATACTTTTTTGCACCTCCATTTTTATTACTCAGTCACCAGGGATTTACAGGTCAGAAAATTCTTTGCATCTCTTCTCCCCATGGTGATGTGGCAGCCTGAGAGAATATGTTCTTACCTTGGTGTGTAAAGCTAGAATCTTTTCTAGTACTTATTTTGCCATGCTGCTTAATTAAATGCATGCCACAATAGCACAAGTACTAGTTCTACAATAAATGAACCTTTGTTGAAATCCTAAATCTCACACACTAACTACCTTGGATAAGTCAATTAATACCCTCTACCTCAGTTGCTTCATATGTATAATGAGGGATTGGTTTAAATGGCCTCAGAGATTCCATTGGCTCTGAGATTGTGACCATGTGATCCTGGGAAATGTATGTTCTTTTTAATTAATATGATTCAAAGTAGATTGGTAAAAGAAACACATCAGTAGGGGCTCATGAGTTATGCTTTTCCATTGACATTGACTCACATTGTGTCTCTACTTGGATTGACATTCAGGGGATTCATATGGAAGGGACTACAATTTACATATATATATATATATGGATATGCACACACACACAAATATATTGCATATATAGATGTAAATACACTTGGAGCTGTAGTTACAACCCTGCACAGAGGCAGCCCAGGCTATATGGTTGTTTCCCCACTGAAAGTAGCAGTGAGATTTGGCAGCCCCCTGGGTGACTGAGCAGTCCTTTTAAGAAGGGCACCGCTCACTTCCTGCTGTGAGGAAGGAGCTAGAAAAGGTACCCTCAAAATTGTCATGCCTGCTCAATCCTGGCCTGATTACCACAGCAAGTGAGAATACCAACTTGTGGTGGAGCCACAAAAAATATCTACAAAAACTTCTCCAAAGAAGATTCTACTCATCATCAGTAGATGGAACCTGTGCACACTCATAGACATCACAAGCTCTTGTGAGATAACTCAGCAGCTATCACATCCAAATAGCAGCCCTGAGTGAAACAAGACTGGCAGATTAAGACCAGATTACTGAAGCCAGAGCTGGTTATACATTTTTCTGGAGTGGCCACATTGAAGGGGTGCATCCTGAAGTTGGGTAGGTTTTGCAATCAAAACTAATCTAGGCCACATTCTTGAATAACTACCAAAAGGAGTGAATGACAGGCTCATGACGATGAGATTGCCACTTCCAGGAAAATGCCATGCTGTTATCATCAGTACCTATGCTACCACCATGCTGAACCCTGATGAAAAGTTTTATGAAGACCTGGAGACCCTCATCATCAATGTACCAAATGAAGATAAGCTTATAATTCTGGGAGACTTTAAAGTTAGGGTAGGCTCAGATTATCAGACATGGCAGGGAGTCTTTGGGAGGAATGGAGTTGGAAACAGCCACAGCAATGGTCACCTGCTACTGAAGACTTGATCTCATGACCTTATCACCAAAACTGCAATAAAACTTGCTGGATGCACTCTTGTAGCAAACATTGGCATCTAATAGACTATGTGATTGTAAAAGAGAAGAAACAGATAGGATGTGAAAGTGACAAAGGCAATGTGTGGTGCAGAGTACTGGACTGGATCATAGATTTATCTTCTCCAAGTTAAATATTCACATTCAATTAAAGAGACAGCTCCAAGGCAAAATGACTACTAGAAGAATTAATGTCAAGAGTCTCTCTGAGTGGGAACAGTTTGCTGCTAACTTAGAGGGAAAATTGAGCCAACACACAGTTGGCAACAGTGGAGCAGAAAAAGAGTAGGCAGCTTTCAGAGATCTGGTGTATAGCACTGCACTTGCTCATTTGTTCCAGAACACTCACAAGCATCAAGACTGGCTTGATGAAAGTGATGGGGAAATACAGAAGCTGCTAAATGAAAAAGGAGAACTCCACAGGATTTACCACCAGACTAGTTCATTCATTTCTAAGGCAGGTGAAATTCAGTTTTATACAGATAGTAACAAACCACAGTGCTTTTATGATGCCCTGAAGGCTATTTATGGGCCAAAGACCTATGGTGCATCTCAAATACTTCATGCTGGTGGATCCACATTGATTAACCATAGGGACATGATCCTAGAGAGATGAGCTGAACACTTCCATAGTGTTGGGGTTAAATGGCTTGCCCAAGGCCACACAGCTAGGTAATTATTAAGTATCTGAGGCTGGATTTGAACTCAGGTACTCCTGACTCCAGGGCCAGTGCTCTATCCACTGTGCCACCTAGCCACCCCCATAGTGTTCTTAACAATCATTAATTAGTGCAGAATGTCAATCAGTCCCTAGATGAAGTTCCAACTGAAGAGATTTAGAATGCCATTGAGCTCCTTTCTAGTGGCAAAGCACCTGGTGCTGATTCTATTCTAGCCGAGATCTACAAAATGGGGAATCCATTGCTCATCCAAAAGCTGACTGAAAATTTTCCAGATTATATGGCATGAAGAGGTTATCACCCAAGAGTTCAAGGATGCCTCCATTGTCCATCTCTATAAAGGTAAAGGGAATAGATTGTCCTGTGACAATCAAAGGGGAATTTCTCTTTTAGTCATTATTGAAGATTCTTGCTAGAGTTTTTCTCAATAGGCTGATCCTTCACCTGGGAGACAGTCACCTCCCTGAGAGTTAGTATAGCTTTAGAAAGGGTCAAGGAACAGTCAATGTGGTGTTTGCTGCCTGACAACTTCAGGAAAAATTCTAGCAAAAAAAAAGAGATCTGTGTACAATATTTGTAGATCTGACTAGGGCCTTTGATACCATCAGTCATGAAGGTTTTTGGAAAATTATGTCAAAATTTTCCCAGAGAATTTCATCAGTACTGTATGTCAACTTCATGACAGCATGCATGCCTGCGTTCTGGATAGTGAATGATGCTTTTGAGATTTCCTGTCACCAGTGAAGTGAAACAAGACTGTGTCCTTTTCCCCATGCTTTTTAGCATGATGTTTTCAGTCATATTATCAAACACCTTCATTGAGGATGAACATGGCCTCAAGATCAGCTGATACACTGATGGGAAATTCTTCAATTTGAAAAGGCTACAAGCCAAGACCAAAGTGGAGAGAGTGTTGGTGCCTGATCTTCTGTTTGTTTCCTTGCACTCAATGAAGCTGAGATGAACAAAGTATGGATAGATTCTCTGTTAATTGTGCTAATTTTGGTCTAACAATGGACACCAAGAAAACCCAGGAGTTCCATCAGCCAACACCACACCATCTATATATGGAACCATCAATTATAGCAAATGGAGAAGCTTTGAGTACCATGGACAAGTCACTTACCTTGACAGTGTCTTTTCAAGGGAGGTACACCTTGATAATGAGGTTAACACATGCATTACCAGAGCTATCTTAGTATTTAGGAGGCTCTGAAAGAAAATGTGGGAGAGAAGAGGTATTAGACTGACCATCAAACTGAAGGTCTACAAAGCTGTTGTGCTGATCTCATTGCTGTATGTCTCTGAACCCTGGATAATCTACCACTACCACATCAGGACACTGAATCACTTCCATTTAAATTGTCTTGGGGAAATTCTGAAGATCAGCTGGCAGAGAAGATACTAGACACAGAGTTCTTTCTTAAGCTAAACTGCTCAGTACTCCAACATAACTACAGAGAGTACAAATATTATGGGCTGCACACATTGTTAGAATTCCAGATGTATGCTTGCCAAAAAGACTATTTTATAGAGAACTCACCAGGGCAAGCACTCACAAGGGGGTCAGAAGAAGCCATACTGAGATACCCTGAAGGTCTCATTGAAGAACTTTAGAATTGATTATACAGCATGGGAAACACTGGTACAGGACCGCCCCGGAATGGCATACCCTCATAAGTGAGGGTGCTGCACTCTATGAGGAAGGCAGAATTGAAGCAGGTCAAAGGAAATATGGCATACATAAGTTTAGAGTAAGTATCTCAAGTGTTCACAGGACTATTTGCGCCTGACCCTTGGTAGAGCATTCCAAACTCATATTGGTCTGAACAGCCACAGTAGGATACACTGTAATTTGTCTCAAACATGGGCTTATCATTTTGTTGTTCTTTGATAATGAAGGACAAGAACCAACCATATGCACATATACACACGCACACACACACACACACACACACATACACACAAATATATATATATATATATATATATATATATATATATATATATATATATATATATATATATATATATAGAGAGAGAGAGAGAGAGAGAGAGAGAGAGAGAGAGATAGATAGATATTGGTGAAAGAAAAGGATTAGAGAACATAGTATACTATCTATAATATACTATCTATGGGTGGAAAGTTATAACTGATGTTGCAGGGGAAGAAGAACCACTTAACTTATTTTCCTAATGTTTTCTCAGGGAAAATAATCTTTGGATAAGAGAATAGAAGTCTCAAAAAGAGACGAAAAAAAGGACAAATAGATAAATAGTTAGAAGGTATCTAGGGCTCTTAATAAATCTAAGTCAAAGATCCAAACAAACTATTTAGGGTCATGAAATAATTGACTGATATGAATATTCAATCATTGCTACTGTTGATTCAAAGATCATGGAAAAGAAGAGAAATTATTCAGTGTTAGAGTAAAGCAAATGTCATTTTTTAAAAGAAAATGAATAGAATGGAGTTTGAAAACTGTAGGTCTATGATCTTTACCTTGGTTATTTGCACAATTCTTTTTTTTAAGAAAGATTTTATTTATTATGAAGTTTACAATTTTCCCCCTAATCTTGCTTCCCTCCCCTCCCCCCCCCGAAAGCATTCTGTTAGTCTTTACATTGTTTCCATGGTATAAATTGATCTGAGTTGAATGTGATGAGAGAGAAACAATTTCCTTGAGGAAGAAAAATAAAGTATAAGAGATAGCAAAATTGCATAATGAGTTAATGCTTTTTTTTAAAAATTAAAGGTAATAATCTTTGGTCTTTGTTCAAATTCCACAATTTTTTTATCTGGATATAGATGGTATTCTCCATTTCAGATACCCCAAAATTGTGCCTGATTGTTGTACTGATGGAATGAGCAAGTCCATTAAAGTTGATCATCACCCCCAAGTTGCTGTTAGGGTGTACAATGTTCTTGTTCGGCTCATTTCGCTCAGCCTCAATTCATGCAAATCCCTCTAGGCTTCCCTGAATTCCCATCCCTCTTTGTTTCTAATAGAACAATAGTGTTCCATTACATATACATACATACACACATATATATGTATACATATATGTGTCTACATATATGTATAATATACAAACTGCGGTGTATATATATATACACCGCAGTTTGTTATGCCATTCCCCAATTGAAGGACATTTATTTAATTTCCAATTCTTTGCCACCACAAGCAGGGCTGCTGTGAAAAGTTTTGTACAAGTGATGTTTTTACCCTTTTTCATAATCTCTTCAGGGTATAGAGCCAGTAGTGGTATTGCTGGATCAAAAGCTATGCACATGTTTGTTGCCCTTTGGGTGTAATTCCAAATTGCTCTCCAGAAAGGTTGGATGAGTTCATAGCTCCATCATCAATGTATTAGTGTCCCAGATTTCCCACATCCCTCCCAACATTGATCATTTTCCTTTCTGGTTATATTGGCCAATGTGAGGTTGTTCCTCAGAGATTATTTGCAAAATTCTTAAATATTTCCAAATAGATAGCTTGTTCACATATAGAAAAGGACATAGGAATCATGAAAATCCAACACAATTTAATTTGAAACATGTTATCTATATTAATTTTGCTTTTCATTTTTTTTTAGGTTTTTGCAAGGCAAATGGGGTGAAGTGGCTTGCCCAAGGCCACACAGCTAGGTAATTATTAAGTGTCTGATACCGGATTTGAACCAGGTACTCCTGACTCCAAGGCCGGTGCTTTATCCACTATGCCACCTAGCCGCCCCTGCTTTTCCTTTTGATAGAGTTATTATTATTATTATGCTAGGAATAGAATGACCAACATTTTAGCAAAGCATTTGATAAAGTCTTTCTCATGTTCTTCTTGTGGAAAAGATGTAGAGAAGATCAGGAGTTCGGCAATGGTTGAATAACTGAACCTAAAATTGTTAGTCTGTTTGGAGTTTGGTCTCTAGGGGGAGTGCCCTGGGGACCTCTCTTTGACCTGTACTGTTTAATATTTTTATTAGTAACTTGAATTGAGACAAAAATGACATGCCTATCGGATTTCAGATAATTTAAAACGAGGAAGTGTGGTTAACAACTGGATAATAGAATTAATGGGATATAAAATCACAATAGCCTAGAACTTTGGAATGATTTTTAAGAAGATTTTAAGAAGATAATATTTTATGATTGGATTCAAAGCTAACCTTCACAAGTGTAAGATGGAAAAATTTGCTCAATGTGAGTCTTCAGTGTAGGGACAGGCAAAAAAGCTACAGTGACCTTAGGCTGCAATTAAAAGGGTATTCAGAACGAAGGTGCCATTAGTTCAGCTATCCTTTAATGTGGTGAGACCACATATGCAATCTGTGCTCAGTTTTGGTTAATACATTTTAGGAAAGCCATCCATAAATTGGAAAACCCCCAGAGGAAGTCAATCAAGATGGTGAATGGCCTTGAGATCATGCCATTTGAGGCATTAGTTGAAGAACCCTGTAATGTTTAGCTTGGAGAAGAGTGGGTAGCTCTCCTAAATGCCAAATTATACTCATTCAGGAGTCACCTTCACAATATAGAGATATAGATTTGAAAATATATAAAAATCTATGCTTACATAAAAGATCAATTAGGGTATGCCTGTTCACTTTACAAAAGAATTATTCTTTTTAGAGAAGGATTCATCAAAGTTTTCCTTCCATTAGCTGGCTCTCTAGCTATTTCATAATTACTTGATTTACAAAAATGTAGGTTATATAAAACTTTCCAAGATCATAGCCACTGCCTTGAGGATTCCCATCCATTTTGCTTATGGATGGAAATTGCAATCATAAGTTAGGAGGTTTTGAAATGGCAAGTCTCTAAGGGCTGATGTTAGACTTTGAATTGGCACAGACACAATGGATTTACTTCTTTATTAGGGTGGTAAAGGTTAGTTGTCATTATGGCATAAGTATAGTGTATGCAAGGACTCATGATATATATATATATATATATATATATATATATATATGCAAATAATGCTTACTTAATACATGCTTCTTGACTTAATTTAAATGTGAATGACAAAAGGCATATCATCTGACTTTCAAAAGCCTAATGCCTCAAATTACTGTGCTATGTAAGTTTTAAATGTCTTTATGTTTTAGAGGATATCTATTGATGTTGTAGCCTTGCTATAATCTATTTTTATAGTATAATTATATTCATTTGTGAATGATTTTGAAACAGAGGAAAAATGCATCTTGGATTTAGAGAATTTATAAAATTGGGTTTTACAATGCAAATAGTTCAAAGGCTATTTCTACTAATTATGTATTTATAGATACCCCCAAACCCTTGCTAGGTTGATAAATTCACAGTTTTTGCTGAATATCTATTAGATACTTAAAAGCAGTATAAAATAGAATATTCCTAGAGGTATGTGTTTATGCTTGAAATAATCTCCTTTAAGGCAAAGTTGAAAGCTTATTAAAAATATTTGATCTTAGTCTTTACAAGTTGTTTCCTTTTGGGTTGTAGGATTTACTCTTATATAGTGAATGTTTGTGCTAATTTTACAGGAAGGTTTGATTATTCCAGACTGGTGAGATAGTATGGCAACCCAGAGAGAGGTGGAGCTGGGGGACAGAAGCTCATCTGTTCTCTGACAACCAAAGGAAATTCAGCATATTACCCAAACCTTTCTGCTCCAAGGGATGGTGAGCATGATGGTGGTGGTGATGGCAGGGAATTTCTCAATTTCTATAATGAGCATGGAATTGTTCAGTTCTTGATTCTTCCTGCAAAATATGATCAGGATTTTAAGTCCATTGGATTTGAAAGCATATTTCATAATTCTTTTTAAAAGACACTTTTAGTTTATGAAAGCTGAAAATTTATATAAATAATGTATTTATGTGGTAATTTTCTCACAATAACATGGTATGGTAGGTGGTATTACTATATTACACATTTTTAGATGGGAAATCTGAACCACAAAGAAGTTAGATAAGTCAGTTCATAAAAATTTATTAAGTTCCCATTATATGCTAGGCACTGTGCCAAGAACTAGGAATAAAAAGAAAGGTAGAAAAACATACTGGCTGAATTCTCATCAGGGAGCAAACATACAAACATCTATGTATAGGATAAATTTGAAATAATCAATAGAGGGCGACACTAGAAATAATTAGGTATCAGGCAAAGACTTCTTGTAGAAGGTGAGATTTTAACTTATATTTGAAGAAAGCCAGGGAAGTCAGGAGGTAGAAATGAGGTGTTAGAGCATCCTAAGTATGGGGAACAGCCAATGATAATACTGAGTCAAGTGATGGAATGTCTTGCACAAAGAATATCAAGGAGGCTAGTGTCATTGAATCTTAACTGAGAGTTTATATAAATAATTAGCATTAATATAGTAATTTTCTTACAGGAACACTGTATGTAGTTAATTCATCCTACCTATTTTACATATTGGAAATCTGAAGCATGGAGAAATTTTGTCAGTTGACAAGTATTCATTAGGTGAAGACCATGCACCAGATACTGTATTAAGTGCTAGGGATGCAAGGACAGAAAAAAAAAATCATAATCCCTGCTTTTAAGAAGCTCACATTATTTTTTAACATTTTATTTTTCCAATTTTACACAAATATAATTTTCAACATTTTTTGTTAGGTTTTGAATTTCACATTTTCCTCCTCCCTTACCGTCCCCTCCCCACAATAGAAAGCAATCTAATAACTATGTTAACCATATATCCAAATTAATTATGTTGTGAAAGAAGAATCAAATCAAAAAGGAAAAAAAACCCTGAGAGTGAAAAATATAATACATAAAACAAATTTCAAAAAGTGAAAATAGTAAGCTTTAGTCTGCATTCAGACTCCATAGTTCCTTCTTTCCTTGTGGATAGTAGTCAATTATAGTTGATCATCACACAGTGGTGCTATTAGTGTGTACAATGTTCTTCTGGTTCTGTTTACTTCACTCAGCATCGGTTCATGTAGGCAGAAGTTCACTTTCTAATAGGGAAGACATCATCCAAATACCTATGTATATACAACATTCATAAAGAGTAAATGAAAGGGGCGGCTAGGTGGCGTAGTGGATAAAGCACCGGCCCTGGAGTCAGGAGTACCTGGGTTCAAATCTGGTCTCAGACACTTAATAATTACCTAGCTGTGTGGCCTTGGGCAAGCCACTTAACCCCATTTGCCTTGTAAAAACCTAAAAAGAAAAGAGTAAATGAAAGAATGGAATCTCAGAGAGAAAGAATTAGTGGGGAATGGGATGCCTTGTACAAATGGAAGGATTTGATCTATTGAAGCCAGGATTTGGAGAGGAGGAAGGGTAATCTTCCTAGCATAAAGAATATACAGGGGAAACACATATTTGGTGATGATGTGTTCTTTGTGAAGAAGAAGTATAAGGAAATTAGAAAGGCAGGAACAGACCAGGTTTTGAAGGGCTTTAAATGCAAATAATACTTTATATTTTTCCAAAAGGATAATAGGAAACCACTGAAGTTTATTAGATAGTAGAGTGACATGATCAGATATAAACTTTAGGAAGAACATTCTGGTATCTGAGGGTAGGGTCAATCAGGATCCAGGGAGACTTGAGACAGGCAGACTAAATAATTACTAAATTATCACTATTAATAATTACTAAATAATTACTACAGTAAACTACAGTAGGTTGTCGAGGAAAAAGATAAGGCACCAAGGTGGCAACTCTATGAGCAGAGGGAAGGTAACTTATAAAAGAGATGTTGTGAAAACAGAATTAGATTAAAGTTGTGGGGTGTATGTGAATGAAAAAGTCTTACTAAAAGTGCTACAGTTAGTTTTAGAACTGAAATTCAAACTCAGGTCTTGACTCCAACTCTAGTATTCTTTCTACTACAATAAATAACTTTTATATCTCTCCATTCCCATCAAGAAAGTTATTCTTTTAGGTAAAGCCGTGAGATTTCTTTTAGACCAGCAAGGTTTCAATTTATTTGGTAAAAGACAAAATGATATGAAAATAATTCCCATACATGTAGACAGCTTTTCTGGAAGTTTACCAAACTTGTTCAAGTAAATGGTTAGATTTGGTAGTCTGAGTTGTCTTTTATTTCAGTCTTTGATTCTCTTCCAATCATAATTGTTCAAAATCCAGTGGTGTCAAACTCCAAAAGATAAAGATCCCTGCTGACTGCATATTGACTCAGAAAACCACAAATCAGTATTATCTACATTTTATTGTATTTTATTAGACATTTTTATCTAGGTACATTTTTAAATTAAATTTTTATTTATTTAAGGCAATGGGGTCAAGTGACTTGCCCAAGGTTACACAGCTAGGCAATTATTAAGTATCTGAGGTCACATTTGAACTCAGGTCTACCTGACTTCAGGGCCGGCGCTCTATTCACTGTGCCACCTAGCTGCCCCCATCTAGATACATTTTAATCCACTTCAATGCACTGAGGAGTTTTGTAGGTTGCTTGTGGCCCACTCCTCCAGAGTTTAACATCTCTGACTAAGATGATTTATAGAAAATATAACATCAAAGTTTGTCTTTAGTCTTTTCTCCTTTCTGAACTGTTTCTTAAAAGGCTTGAATTACTTCACTCCAAGCAGATAGTAGCAACAACTATAAACATCAGTTTAGAGGATGAGTCTGTGTACAATGCTGAAGTTGAAAAGAAAACTGTAAATAGTGGTCATTTTCATTTTACCATATTGTAGGAAGAGTAAGGATAAGCTTTGATCCAAATATAAGTTGCTTTGAATTGATAGTATTGTTTTTGATCAGAGCTAGCTGTAACCTTAGACATTTCAACTGATTTTACATAGAAATATTCATATTTATCCTCCATTATCTGGTTTTGCTTCAATCTTTCATATAGTTCTCTTAAAAATATGATGTGATCAATGAGTTCGAGGTGTAGTCATATCAGTCCTTTCAAACTAATCCCCTTTCTTCTCCTCTCATTGGAATTATTTATTTTAGTGTCTTGAGAATTTCATAGCTGAGGATTTCCTATTCAGTGGACTTACATGACCTCTAGCATTTTTACTCCTCTGGATTTTACTTATATGTTTTCTGAATCTTTTGTAATCTGTTTTCTCAAAATCTAAGGAATATGTTAAACCACAATTTAATCTCCTCTATCAAAAGCTCTAGTAGGGAGTGATTAATTTATCCAAGAGTTTTATTTTTCATACATCCAAAGCCAATTCCTTGTTAGAGAGAATTAGATTCAGAATAAAATTTCATTGTTGGTAACTCTTTTATATGGTGAAATTATCACTAAGGCAAGTCAAGAATGTATTAATTTTTCTCTTTTTTTGGTACAGGGTGAGCTCCAAAAGATTTTAATATTTGAAATCCTTTCTTGCTACTGTGTTATACCTCAGTGCAAGGCTGGTTTCCAAACACCTTCTCTACTTTTTTCTGCCTAGGAGACCTATAGTATGACAATTAAAGTGGCAAAATCACTTCTTTTCTTTTCCCTTTGACCTTTAGAAAAATACTTTTTTGTGATGCTTATTCTGGATTCATCTTAGTATATGTAGTTAATAAAAAAAATGTATATTCATCTGCATCTATGGTTTAGTTATGGGTTTCATCACACAATTTTATTAATACTAATAAGGTCAAATTAGTTTATTTTTAAAAACTTTTGCAAGGCAGTGGTGTTAAATGCCCAAGGTCACACAGCTAGGTAATTATGTGTCTGAGACCGGAATTGAACTCAGGTCCTCCTGACTCAAAGGCCAGTGCTCTATTCACTATGTTACCTAGCTGCCCCCCAAATTTCTTTCTTTAGAATCTCCAGTTCTACTTATTTGCTGTCTAAACTTGGGGTATTTGTGTTTAGATGATTGAGACTATGGGTTTTATTGTTACCTCTTTTCTTGGACTTCGTCTTCTATGAAATTCTGTATGTCTCAAATGTTATTCTTCCTTCTCTGTAGCTAATCTCTGTTGTGCATGTGTATATACATATATATGAAATATATATGAAATAGTCTTTCCTCTCTCACCCTCTTTTTTATTTCATTTGTAAGTGCATTTGAAAAAAGAGATTTTGTAAGATATTCCCTATGTATGGTTGAAAATCGGTCATTCTTATATTTTAAGCCATTATTGAGAATCGAAATGTGAGATTCAGATTTAGTGATCTATTCAGTAACCAAATAATTTTTTTTTTCTCCTACATCCTTTGCTATCAATGGAAAGTAGTGAGGAAAATAGTTTCTGTGCCCCATTTGGTCTTCAGTTTCTTGTCTATAATTGTTGGCAATGCTTTTTAGGTTCTTTTTGTCTGTATCATTTGTGTCCTTATGATTTGCTAAAATTTGCTAGTTATCCATTTTGACAATTCTTCAGAGTTTCTCTGTTTTGTACTGGATATATACCTTGGGGATAGAACAAAATATAACTTTAACATCTTCCTGATATATCAGTTGAGCAACCTTTCAAAAAGTTAATATATCTTGTCTGATATGATTTATTCACGATTAAACCACGCTATTTCTGTAACCATTGATGATGCTTTTAATTGAAAAAAAACTGAATTTAGTGCTCATTTATTAAACACTGACTCTGTAAAGTGGCATGGAACATTGGTTATGCAAAGTTAAAAACTAAACCATATCTGCTTTCAAGGAACTTACATTCTATTAATTCTAGTCTGCATATTCACTAACCATCTCTTTAGGTAATATATTTTGTAATTTTCCAGAGACCTGGGATCGAGATCACTAACCTATATTACATGGATTCTATCTGTTGCCTTCTCCAATTTATAACTCCTCTTTTGCACAGCATTTCAAAGAACATTGACATAGTTTATCAATCAAATCAGCAGTACTTTCTTTTTGTTTAGTACCAAAGGATATAGTTTATTTTGACAAATTCATTGAGGGTCAGTGAGGAACTCTCTTTCTATGTCCTCATTTTAGTTATTTTTTTGTTCTTTCTAATCAGCTATTTGTTTTTTAATTATATAAATAATTTATTTGTTTTCTAATTACATACAATGGTAATATATGTCAATCATTTTTTACAAGGTTTTGAATTTTACAAATTTTCTCCCTTGCTCCCTTCCCTCCCACCTCCCCCCAACAGAAGTCAGTCTGATAGTCTCTACATTTGTTACCATGATACACATAGATAAAAATTGACTGTATTGAGAGAAAAAAAAACATATCCATAAGGAAGAAAGAAAACATTAGAGAGAGAAAAATTATGTAATACATAAGACAACTTTTTGAATTTTGAGGAGAATAATCCTTAATCTTCATTTAAACTCCACAGTTCCTTCTCTGGATGTAGATGGTATTCTCCATCACAGATCCCCTAAAATCGTCCATGATTATTGCACTGATGCAGTGAGTATGTCCATCAAGGTTGATCATCACCTCCTATAGTTGTTAAGGTATACAATGCTCTTCTATTCATCTCATTTCCCATCTCACTTAGGATCAATTCATAAAAGTCTTTCCAGGCTTTTCTGAAATCTCACCCTTCATGATTTCTTTTTTTATTTGAAAATATTGAATTTAATAGAAAATATCACATTATAAACAAATCCATTTATCCATCAGCTTAAAACAGAATTTTTCTAATCTCATATTAGCTAAAATTGAAATACAAGTAGAAAATATAGTATTCAAAAAGTTCTGTAAGAGGCACCTGAATCACTCACAAAATTTTTTTTCCCCAGTAAAGGAGCCAGTAGTAACTAGTCATAGGCACATAAGAGTGAGTGGAATGAGCAACAGTGAAGAGAGAAATAACACTGGGGTATATGACTAGTCACACCTAATGGAGAAAGATCCCAGGGAGCAGAGGACAGTCTACCTGGTCTATTGTCATATCTACCACAGTGCCCTATACATTGTCTATAGTGATTGAATATTACATGACCACAAAGTGAAAGGTTTAGCCTTGTAGTCGCAAATCTTAAGAGTGAAACATTCTTGTTCTTCTACTAAACCCAACTCTAAGAAGTGAAGGGTATGCTGGGAAAGAGAGAAAAACAAGACTACCCATCCTACCTATACTTGTAATCCTGTTGAGGTCCAAAATACCCACTCTCTCCAGGTCTACTTTTTCATGCTACCATTCTTTTTCTCTCTCCCTGTGCCTTGGGGGTACCTGTATTAGTCATTTTCCCTTATTTAGGTAGAAAATAAGGAAAACATACTTCAGAGAAAATCAAATTACAGTATAAAACACCCATTTCTGTAAGCTTCAACCCTTACAACTGAATACAGAATATTCATGTACACTCATTTTCATCAAAGGCAGATAAAACATTGGAGTGGACTGATCAATGAAATAAATTTTTTTCCCTAAAGACCTGTTCCCTCAAAGTCTATATGTCTTTGGGGGATTAGACATCTGGTTCCAAGGGCAAGTTAGTCACTATATGGTTTCTTTGAAGATTGACTTTTCTCAGTTTCTTTTATACTGTACAGTGGTTCCACTAGTTTGTTATGAACAAGCATCAACCCTTTGAAATACTTAACAGTTTTCACTTTAAGCTCCAGTGTAGCATCTTCATCACACACAAATACTGCACAGGGATGCTGCTGGAAGGCAGATACAGTCCACATATGACTAATCCCCTCCTCAATGGCCTTGTGCAGTGCAAATGCCTTGTGGGCTCCCGTAATTAGGACTACAACCTCTCTGGCATCCATGACTGTACCCACACCCACAGTCAGAGCCATCATAGGGACTTTTGAGAGATTTCCATTGAAGAACCGGGAATTGGCTAGGATGGTATCCATGGCCAGAGTCTTCACTCGAGTTCTAGACACCAGACTCGAGCCAGATTCGTTGAATGCGATGTGCCCATCAGGACCAATACCTCCAAGAAAAAGCTCAATCCCTCCAGTTTCCTTGATCTTCTTTTCAAAAGCATCACATTCTGCCTGCAGATCAGCTGCATTTCCATCGAGGATATGGGTGTTTGTAGGGCAAATGTCAATGTGCTTGAAGAAATTGTTCCACATGAAAGAATGGTAGCTCTCAGGATGATCACGTGGGAGACCCACATACTCATCCATGTTAAATGTCTTCACGTACTTGAAGGAGAGGTCCCCATTCTTATAATACTGGATCAGCTTCTTGTAGCACTCAAGAGGAGTACTCCCTGTAGGAAGTCCCAAAATGAAATACTTGTTGGGTCCCAGACCAAACTGAATAATTTGATTTCTAATATATTTGGCAGCCCATTCACTAGCCTGAAGGTAATCTTCTAGAATGATGAGCTTCATTGTGCCCTCTGCTCCACGCTGCCTGATCCTGCGCCGCCCGGGCCTCCGTGGGCCGCTCCTCTGCTCTGGCCCGAGTCATATTTCATGATTTCTTATAAAACAATAGTGTTCCATCACACACATATGTCATAATTTGTTCAATCATTTCCCAATTGATGGTCACACCCTTAATTTTCTATTCTCTGCCACTACAAACAGAGCTACTATGAATATTTTTGTACATTAGGGTTTTTACCCTTTTGCATGATCTCATCAGAGTATAGACTCAGTAGTAATATTGCTGGATCAAAGGATATGCATATTTTTTATTGCCCTTTGGGCATAATTCCAAATTGCTCTCCAGAAAGGTTGGATCAGTTCACAGCTCCACCAACAATGCATTAGTGTCCCAGATTTCTCACATCCCTTCCGACATTGATTGTTGTCCTTTCTGGCCATGTTGGCCAGTCTGAGTAGTGTGAGGTGGTACCTCAGAGATCCTTTAATTTGCATTTCTCTAATCAGTAATAATTTAGAGTAATTTTTCCTATGTTAGCTATTCTTGACAGAGAAAAAAAAGAACACAAGTAGTTCCACCTTGTCTGTGTCATCAGTTATTATCATTCCATCTTCCCCAGAGATTATCTTACTTCTTTCATTATCCTTTTTCCCCCATTAAAGCTATTAAAAATTACATTTATTCTGATATTCTTGGTATTCATCACCAACCTCAATTCATTCAGAACACTACTGACACATCTCTTAAAAAACATAGCAAGAAACGGTGGCTAGGTGGCACAGTGGATAGAGTACCTGGAGTCAGGAGTACCTGAGTTTAAATCTGACCTCAGATACTTAATAATTACCTAGCTATGTGACCTTGGCCAAGCCACTTAGCCCCATTGCCTTGCAAAAACTTAAAATAATAATAATAATAAAAACATAGCAAGTTAAAGTATTTATCTTCTGTTACCTGCCCTTACTTCCATCTTCTTTACATCTTTAAAACAATCCAATTTGGTCAAGTAAGGATCATATATTTCCATATTGGTGTTTTCAGATAACTTGATCTTTCCCTTCAAGAGAATACGTTCTATTTTTATCTTTCGTATTTAATTCTAAAGAGTGTCCTGTCCCTTTTGGATTGATTTTCCATATAGAATTAGGTCACTTTTTTCTGAATATTTGAAATTTGCTTTCCTAAAATCTAGATTACCTTCAGATGATTCCTGGTTTTCCTCTTCTTAGGCCTACAGATTCTTGGAGGAAATGGTTAATGCCTCTATCATTTTGAACCTGGCAACAGTTCTTTCAGGTAAATGTAAATCAGCTATAGAATAGATTTCCTCCTTGTCATCTTCACTGCCTTTGAAGGATGAAATTATCATTATGGGATGTCAAAAATTATTTACTCTTCTTTTATCAGAGAGAGCTACAGTTATTTGGATATATACATGTATTTAAATATTCATACATTTATATATATTTTTAATATGCCTCTATCTTTATCTGTCATCTATCTATCCATCCATCTATCTATCCCTCCTTTAATTACTGATCAATTTTCACTAATGGGGCAGGCAAGTATGCTTACCTAAAGCAATAAGACAGCCTAGAAGAGATTAAGGAGAGATAAAAGACCATATAGATGAGATTAAGCAAAACATCACTACTACAACTACTACCTTTCCTGAGACCTTATCGAGGCAGATCAGGATATGAGTCCAAGATTTTTGTGGATATCACTGTTCCAAAGCCCACCATACTTGTTTCCACCCTGGTGCTCATACTCATCAGTGAGGGGAGAAGGGGATCATTATCTTTATTACCAACATGACCTGTTCATCAACTGCCACCAATGAAATGACATGTGGTGGGGTCTAAGACCAGGGAGCCATAAACAGTATCATAGTCAGGATTTGCACTGGATGAATCTAATAGAAATAAATGCACACATACCTTAAGGCAGATGTACTGACTGCTTCATTCAGTGGTTTTCTAGGCAGTTAAACTCAAGATCAGCAATACTAAATATCTTATACACACTTGACCTAGATCAGGGAAAATGAGTATATATATAATAAAAGGGTCTACAAATATTACACTGGTCACATACAGATAAATAGCAACAGGCACACATTTACTGTACACGCTCAGCACAGCTTGTGAGGAATTGTGCAATTTGAGGTGAAGATCATCACTGCTTCATCTCAAGTTTTTCCTCATATTTGGGGATAAAATACGCACGTTAACTGTTTTGTCTATGAAAATAACTGAAATCATACAGAAATTACATATATAACAAAGACAAATGGATGGATATTAATATTTACTTTATTTTATCATTATTATTATTTTTTCTTTTCATCATGCCAGGGGAGACTCTGCCTCCTGTGCCTACCCTGACCACACATCCCTGCAGCAGAGGAGCCCAGGGATCCTAAAGCCCAGGACATAACAGACTATATCACTCAAATCACTCATTCACTCACAGTTTTAGATGGAGAGTTAACCTTTCTTCTTGCCCAAGAAAATCTTTCTATGCAGAGTGATTCCATTATCTCCTATCTTCTCTCACATTACCATCTCTATCATCCCCACTCTTTTATTAATTTCAATCATTCTTTATCTAATTGGCTGCTTCCCTAATGCCATACCCATATCTGTCAGTGGAGGACAAACTCAAAATCTAAAACAATTTTGAAAGAAATATTTTTAAGTTATTTAGCAGAGGGTAGAATGAAAACAATTGTTGCGAGCTCCTCTGAATATTTTGAAGTTTTACATAATATAGAGTTCAAACAAGAACACAATAGCTGAGTGACTACACATAGCCATTTCATAAAAGGGCACAAAGATATAGTTGCTGCATATAAGTAGTTTTCAAATAAAGTAAATGGGTTGCCTGAGATGTATATCAGCAGTAAATCTAAATATTCAACAAAATTTGGGCAAGGTCAAGACACAAACTTTGTATGAGTTCTAAACAAAAGAACTGAGTGAGATATAAGCATTCCAATAATGGTTATTCCAATGAAAGGTTCTAACCATATAAAGTAATAAAAGGTTTTAGAATGAAGATTTTCTCTACATATCTCCTCCATCCTCAAAAAAACTATCATTTGATCTGTCAGTTCCTGTTAGCTATTGTTCTAATATCACTATTTCATTTTGCAGCTAAACTCCTTTAGAAGGTTGTTTGCAATAGATGCTTTAACTTCCTTTTCTTTCATTCATTTCTAAAGCCTTTACAGTCTGGCTTCCAACCTATAAACAAACAAACAAACAAGAAAAATGCACACATATATGGTAGATCACACATATATTAGTATATTCTAACATATGCTTATATCTATAAATACCTATAATATATATATAATCCCTGCCATCTTTCGGGCGGAACTACTATGGTCAAAGTTACTAAAAATCTCTTAATTGCTAAATCTTTTTCTGGATCTTCATCTCTCTTGACTTCTCTGAAATCTTTAATGTTATTGATAAATCTTTTCTTGATATTTTCTTCTTTCCAGGATATGATGGCACTACTCTTCTGGTGATTCTTTTATCTATCTCTTTTTCCTTCTCTTTCTCCTTTTGTGAATATTTATCTATGTCATGCCAGTTAACAGGCTCTTTCTTGTGCCCTCTACTTTTCTCCCTCTTTGCTTTTTCACTTTTGATATCATCAGCATATAAACCATAGTTTCAATGATCATCCCTATAAGGATGATTCTCAGAACTTCTTGTCCAGTCATAACCTCTCCCTTGACCTGTAGTTCAAATTTCTGACTGTCTTTTCAACATAGTGAACTGAATCCATAGAGATCTTTAGTTCAAAATTTCTAAAATGGATCTCATTATTTTCTCCTCAACTCTTCCTTGCTGTTTTATAACCTTTGTGGGACCATCATCCCCCCAATCACTCAGACTCTCAACTGAGATGTTCTTTTTTATTCCTCATTCTTTTACCCAGTGCTCTATAACCAATAAGTGATCAAGTTCTGTCATTTACATTCTTTCCTCTGACACTACCTCTATTCAGGTTTTTCCCATTGTTTTTTTTTCTTTTTTTCCCATCAGTTTGTGCTTGAATTACTTCAGAAATCTATTGGTGTATCATCTTTATTCAATTTTCTTCTCACTCTGATCCAACTTCCACTCAGCTGTCAAATTCATCTTTCTAAAATGGAGGTCTGATCCAATGACCATCCCCCTCAATAAACTCCAGTGACTCTCTATTATCTGCAGGATCAAATATATCATTTTCTGTTTAGTTTTCAAAGCCCTGCAACCTGACTCCTTATCTTTCCAGTCTTCTTACATCTCACTACTTTCCACATATTCTTTGATTCATTGTGTCTTCTTTGTTGCTCCCCATTCAAATCATTCAATCTTCCAATTCTGAGCACTTCCATGGGCTGTCACCCCTTCTTGGAATCCTTTCCCTCCTCATTGCTATCTCCTGGCTTCCCTGGCTTATTAAAATCTCACTTTCTACAAAATGCCTTTCTCTACCCTCTAACGTTCTTTTGCCTTTCTTTGTAACTTCAGTGTTTACCACAGTGCCTGACACAGCCTAATTGACTGACCAACCCTCTCTCCCTTCCCCCACATTATGGAGACTGATCATAGCCCAGGATCATCAGTCATTATTCAGGGAATAGGGGATGACAACTGATTTTACAGGTATTCTGATCCCTGCCTTCTTAGTAGCTATAGCCACTGAAACCCTCCAAAAGAAAGTTCTCTTCACTCATGCTCTTGACCTAAAATTGAATATCAGAAGAAAGATTTGGACTCCTTAATTTCTAAATCAGTGGAAATGATGTTTTAAAAGAAAAAACTGCATCAGTATCTGCTTTACTGCTATATTCTAAGCACCATGGGTGCATTTTTTTCATTTTCATGCAAATGCAGTTTTCTACATTCATCCTTTTGTAAGTTTTTGAGATGTGTCTTTTTCTATCACCCTTTCTTCTCTCCTCTCTCCCCACAGCAGTGAGTAATCTTATATAAGTTGTACATCTATAATTTTGTTTAATACATTTCTATATTAACCATGTTGTGAAAGAGAAATTAGAACTAAGGGTGGGAATTCATGAGAAAGAAAGAAATAACATAAAAGAAATTTTAGGACTCCATAGTTTTTTCCCTCTGGATGCAGATGACATTTTTCATAATAGGTCTCTCAGAAATGTCTTTGATCATGGAATTGATGAAAGGAGCTGAGTCCCTCATAGTTGATTCACAATGTAGCTGTTAATGTGTATAATATTCTTCTGGATCTGCTCACTTCACTCAGCATCAGTTAAAGCAAGTCTTTTCAAATTTTTCTAAAGTCCAGTCATTCATGATTTCTTGCAGAATGATAGGATGCCTCATTCATATACCATAACTTATTCATCCATTTCCCCAATTGATGGATATCCTCTCAATTTCCTCAATTCCTGATTCTTTGCTACCACAAAAAAGAACTGCTATAGATATTTTTTGTACATTTGGGTCTTTGCCTATGGGTATATTTCTGTTTATCTTTTAGTTAAAATCTTCTACTTGTATTGTTTCCATCTTATTAAAAGGTTAGCTTCTTGAAAGCAGAAATTATTTTGCTTTTCTATGGTATTCTCAGCTCTTGCTGCAGTGTAAAAATGATTTCTCTTTCATTTTTACTTTCATTAGGTGATTCATTCATTCCTTTCTTATACCTCTATGCTGTGCTCTTGATCTATTTCTTGCACTTCATCTATTCTTTCTATTCAGTGGTCATTAGCATTCTTCAATGATAAAAATAACTTCTATTTTTCCTTCCATTTATTACCACTCAAATGCCACCCCTATCTTTTCTCTATTGGTGACTATCTTTCTTTACATGACTATATGCTCTTAATATAAAATGGTGCCCTATTTCCCCTTAGGTTGCTTATCATTGTTCTTTTTAATAAAGAGTGCAGTGGCCATTTAGAGTCATATTCTTAGTAATGGGTAATTCAATGAAATGTATAAGGTCAAATATACTTCTTGAATTATTATCTTTAGTTCATATTGTTTGTTGCCTAAATTTTGGACTTTTGTGTATTGACATTTTTGACCATGAGTTTTTACCACTGGAACCTTTCTTTGGTCTTGTTTCCTGTAGTAAATTGGGTGCTATCATTTTTCTTTTTTGTAGCTCTTATTTAATGGTACCTTCCTTGTATACATTAGGATTTTTTAATCTTCAAATTTTTCATTGGAAAGTTCTTTTAGAACAGGAAAAAATATAAAAATTTCTCTGATTGAGGGGAAGGGATAAGGATGGAGTAAGGATAGGATATAAAAATAGCAACATAATCTAGGTCTCTTCTATACATCTGCCACACTGTGTGGTCTTGCTCACAAAATCAAAGAATTAGAAAACCTTAGAGTCTAAAGAGATTTGAAAGGTCATGTAGTATGACTCTCATTTTGGTATATAAATTTGTTCTTTAAATATTCTTGGTGACTGATAATCTGGAGTCTTCTTACATAGTTATGATAAGATAAATGTGTTTAGATAGTTCTAAGTTTTAGAAAGATCATGCTTACACTGAGCTAAAATGTACTTTCCTATGGCTTCCACTAAAGAATGGTAGATTTTTCTCTTTAGATTTATGCAGAAACAGTTCATTCCCTTTCCTTCTCATAATTCTTCAAATATTTGAAGAAATTTATTGGCCTGTTCTTAAATCTCCTCTTCAGGTTAATCATCTTTAACTAAAATTTCTTTACTTAATATTTGTATGTAATCCTTATATGGTTTCTAATTCCTTTGTCATTCTAGTGGTCTTTAGTCACACAAATTCTAATTTGTCCTTGCACTTCTGAAATATTCTCCCCTTTCTCTCCCTAGAACAGATCATATTTCTCCAGATGGGGTCTGACAATGGTATGATAGGGAACAGAATTTCCATCTCGCTTATTGTAGTCACTACAAATCTATTAATATAGACTATATTGTAGTAATGTCTATTAACATAGCCTATATTAATATAATATTGTGTTCAGTAACTATTTTGACTGTGTCTCAGTGGTGGCAACTAAAAGTCCTGAATTATTTTTACAAAAATGGCTTCCAGACTGTGTGTGTGTCTCTCTCATCCCATGTTTATTACAGTTGATTTTTGAACCCAAACCCTTTTGGTCCTTTTTTTCCCCTTTATCTTTCCACCAGAATTTCATTACTCAATTTGGAACTTTCATCATGTTACCTTCCTGAGTTCCAAATTCTATATGTTTACCTCAGTCTGTCTACTTTCTCCTCATTCCTCATTCTAACCTTTGCCTGCCCTCCCTTTCTCTCTCCTTCCTTCCTCCCTCCCTCCCTCCCTCCCTCCTTCCTTCCTTCCTTCCTTCCTTCCTTCCTTCCTTCCTCCCTTCCTTCCTGTCCATAGAGGATATGAACATTTCCAAGGGAATCAAGATAGATCTTAAGTAGGAAGGAGTTAATATTTTCTAGCTCTGGGCATAAGGCCTTGCAAAGATATGTATAAAGGATTTTTTTAGGTTTTTGAAAGGCAAATGGGGTTAAGTGGCTTGCCCAAGGTGACACAGCTAGATAATTATTAAGTGTCTGAGACCGGATTTGAACCCAGGTTCTCCTGACTCCATAGCTGGTGCTTTATCCCCTGTGCCACCTAGCCACCCCAGTATAAAGGATTTTCAATATCATATACTATATCAAGGACCAGATTGGTTGCATCATAAAGTTTGTAAATGGAATATGTGAAAAAGAAAGAAAAAGTAAATTGAGAACATGTTATGAGGAGAAGAAAATAATTTTTATTTTATCCTAAAAGTAATTACTTATTTATTCAGGCCTCTGATTGACCAATCTGTTACTGACTAACCCTCCTTGAAAGCTTAATATTTCCTTGCCCTTTTACCTCTTTTCACTGATCTCCTTCTCCTGAGTGTCAACCTTGTAGTTATAGCTATTGTCTATGAAGAGTCAGCATAGCCCTTTGAATTTGAAAACATTCTAACCAATCATTCATGTGCTAGTAAATTCATAACAGATTATTTATGGGAAGACATTGGTGAGAGTTGTATAGAATGGAAAGGCATGGATGAGTTCTGAGCTGCTTCAGTTAGCAGAAGTACCCATCACAGTGAGATTACAAATCCATCAAAGGATGTTACTGTAAAACAGAAATTAAATCTAAGCCTTGTGATTCTGATGTCCTCAACACTGTACCAAATATTTCCAACCTGGGTCAATTTAAATACATTATCCTGGAGGGGGGGGGGACATAAATGGAGGGTTTGTAGTCAGGGCTAGTGTTTAAGGAAATTTAGTTTTTGACCCAGGAGTCATCGCCCACTGGCTTCAAATCAAATAAAGATAAAGGTTGCTCAGAGCATAAATGTCACTTTTGAAGTCCTTTCTCAGACTTGCATCCCAGGAAAGACAACCTGATTTGAATGAAAATAAGCTCTCTATATTAGGGAAAAAAAAATTGCTGGATCACCTGAAGTTCATTGTCAACCATGAAGAGTTCTCAGCCCATCTAGATTTGCAATGCCAATCATAGTATAAGAACAGCAACAGAACTCAAGGGTTTTCTCTTCTTTTTAAAAGTTATCTTTATGAATTTTTTATTCAACAGTCATTTCCAAATATACTAATTTGCTTAAGCAGGATAGACACCCAAAGATATTTGACCTGTGTCAAAAGCAATTAGTTCAACAGTTCTCTGCAGCAAGCTGATGAATTGTTCATTCTGGCTGTGATTTTGAAACTTTTGGTGATTCTTAACAGAGTGACAATCAATTCCTCAAGTAATTGATGGAAATAAAGGATAGTACCCCCACATTCAGAGTGCAATGTCCTGGGATAGCAGTAATAATTTATGTGTTTGCAAATGGATTCAAATCAGTATTTTGTTCACTGGAGGTTAACAGCCACATTCACATGTTGGCCATAAATAGGCAGCATAGACTCTTTTAAAAGAAAGACAATTACTTAACCTAAACAAGCTCTCCATGGATTTGTAATTCATTATGATTTTTGATTCAAGACATGAACCTCAAGTGATTTCATTTGTGAATTTAGCTTGTTTTTGTTTCTTGGCAGCCTTTGTTTCACTTCAGATATGAAATCCCTTGGCACCAGTTGCCATCAGTCTAATTCTGATATGTAAAATGTAAGTTTTTGAATTCCATACTTTTGGAGCTTCTTCAATTTATAGCAGCTTTTAAATTTGTTGTCCTACTGAACATAGGTGGGAAAGTTAAGGATCACTAATTTTTGTCCTATTTCCTAACTGTATTAATTTGGTTAAGTTTTAACCTTGTTAAATTCAATTACCTATCTGGCTATTGATTCTTGATATGTCTGCCTTATGGCATTGTAATGATCAAACAAGATAAGATGTCTAAAATATATCTAACCTTAAATGCAGTTGCTATTGTTTAATTTTCTTCTTTTTTAAAAAAAATTTTTTTAGATTTTTTTGCAAGGCAATGGAGTTAAGTGGCTTGACCAAGGCCACACAGCTAGGTGATTATTAAATGTCTGAGGTCACATTTGAATTCAGGCACTCCTGACTCCAGGGCCAGTGCTCTACCCACTGTGCCACCTAGCCATCCCTATTGTTTAATTTTCAATCCTGTAATTGTGTGGACTTGAAGACACATTAAGAGACTATCCTAAAACAATGCAAGGTAGGTCAATCCATACCAGCCATTAAGGTCCAAAGTCATGGATTTGGTAGGTGCCTATATAAAGAAGACAACCAGGGCTAGAATGACTGAGGTTGGGAAAAGCTCCCAGAGAAAGGTAGAAGTTGTATTCTACTCCTTATTTCATGAGAAAAGGAACAAGGGCAGAGAGTGGCATTTAAAGTAAATGGGAAAAAGAAGAAACAATGTGATCCTGAAGATTCTGGGCTAGTGAACTTGGTCAAAAGTTAAATTTGTGAAGAAAAGCTTTAAAGAAATTTGAGAGAATTTGAGGAAAATTTGAAGGCAGATCAAATCTAGGCTAATTACTGGTCCAGAATTTACTTATACTTTGTAAGAAGAGTGGGGTCAATGCTGCTACAGCAACTGCATTTATTTAATAATTTAATGTTTGCTTAAGGAAACCATAACTAGATTGAGGCAGTATGGTTTAATGGATAGGAAAGCTAGTCTCAAATCCAGGAAGTCCTGGATTCAAATCTTCACTTACATAAATTAGCTGGATAGCCAATTTAAACTCAGTGCTCTTAGCAACTGTCTTAGTCTATAAATAGGAGATATGGAACCCACTGGAGGAGTTTCATCACCTGGGAATTCTCCAAATTAATGAATTCAAAGATCAAGCCCCTATCCTTCTGAAGGGATAAAATAATTAAGGAAGGTCAAGGTTGATTGGGAAGCTTAAGAAGGAAGACTGAAGAAAGAAAAGTAGAAGGAAAAACAAGACAAAGCAAGTTAGATAAGAGAAGGGGGAAATAGAGGAGAATTTGAAAAGGAGAGAGTATGTCTATGGAACTGTTAAGACTAAGGAAAAGAAGTTGAGTGAGTTTGGTAAGTTATTATGAGGTCAAAGTTGCCTAACAAAGTTTTACAGAGGTGTAAACAGCCTCAAGTAGTTAAAAAAACACAAAAATCAAGGGTAGACATTTAAAAAAATACAGAAAATAGGAGAACTTATGCAGTGACTCCTATAACCCGTGTGATGTTTGGATGCCTATCAGAGCCAGTGATTGTTATATGACTTTGAAATATAGACTGATCTTCTGTAGGGAAGGTAAAGAATATTCTTCTCTTTTCTGTGTTGTTAAGGAGGATGAAAGTGTTTCCAAAGGAAACAGGAGAAAGTATTAAATGGGGGTGGGTGGGGGAGAAGGGATCTGAGGTAGATTTTTACCAGGAAATTTTTACCAGAAAATTTTACCAGGAAGGGTATAGGATAAAGGAAGGAGAGAGAAGAAAAAGGACACCTGATACTACTATTACCACTACTACCACCCAGCCCCCCACCACCAACATTACCACTACTACTATTACTATAACTATAACCACTACCACTACCACTACCACTACCACTACCACTACCACTACCACTACCACTACCACTGCCACTACCACTACCACTGCCACTACCACTACCACTGTTTCTACCTAGCCTTTATACAATGCCTTAAGATTTGCAAAGCACTTTGTAGATATTATTTTCTATTATTCTCAAAAAAATCCCACAAGTTAAGTGTCATTGTTCCCATTTTATAGATTAAGTGATTTGCACAGGTTCATATAGTTATTCTGTATCTGAGGCAGGATTGAAGTTAGAGGCTTTTTGACTCTAAATTCTAAATACAACATTACCAAGCTTCCTCAAGTCAAATAATTAGATTTTAAGAACAGATTTTAGTCTCTTCTTGAAGAGAGAAAGTCATATGTTTTGAACTGGGAAGAATTGCATGTCCTCCCAAGAATTATAGTAGCAGACATAGTCAGGTGAGAGATCATCCACAGCAAGGTCAGAGGAGTAAGAGTAGTAGCTATTGGAGAGTTCCTTCTCAGGGGTACTGAGGCCACTGTTTGTCAGTATGATTGCAACGAGAGAGGATTATTATTTTTCTAGGCTCTATGTGCATGAACATAACAGAGATCCTCTAGGTTATCAAAATAGGTTACAAAATTCCATTCTGCTGAGTCATCTGGGGGAAAATATCACTACTAGAAAGAATCTAAGATATATTGCCAGTAAATTATGAAGTTTTGGAGAAAAAATGAAGAACATGAGGGCATAGATTATCTTTTCTTCACATTTGTGATTGAAATCAAGGGTTGAAGAGGAGAAAAAATTAATTAGGAAAATGAACAGCTAGCTCCAAAGGTGGTAACACCTTTGGAAAATTTCTGGACTATAGTTTAAAATATAGCTATGATAGAGTCTATGCTAGAGTCAGAATATACTAACAAAGTTTTGTAGCAATATCTTTACTGATATTTTGTAAACCTGATTAAAAAGAATTTAAATGAAAAAGGATAGGGGAGGAAAATGATTGTGCACTTATATAGTCCAAGTTAGACATCACAAAGAATAACCCCAAAGAAGCAATAATAGCAGCTGAGACATCTCGAAGCTCATAGTTCACAAAAATCTCAAATATCTATACACAAACACCCAAAGTTCAGAGGATAAACTATAGAGAATAAAAATCATAGTACATGGGAGTAAATTGGTCCATAAATATGCCATTGTGGTTGGTCAGAAGAAATCAATGACTAGACTTTATTCTTAGATGAATATTCCTTATTTAAAAAATGACAAAAATAAGAAACAAAAAAGGTGAAAGGGGTGAGGGAGCATTTTATGCTTTAAAAAATAAGTTTACTCATGGGAGGAAATTAAGGAACCAGAGGCAGAAAATATGATAGAGTGTATCTGGTGAAAGGTGACTAAAAGGGAAAACAGGTTATTTTCTTATTAGGATACACTACAGACCACCTGAACAGAAATTGAAAATAGATTAATTTTAGAACAGAGGCATGATATAGTAGTGATAGGGGAATTCAATTATCCAGATATCTACTAAAGCTGTCTCTGTGCCAAAAGGAGAGAAATAAATAACTTCTTGAATTGTCTTAGAAATAATCTTATCCTTCACAAGGTAGAGGAACCAATAAGGAGAAATTCTCTTCTGGATCTGATATTAACAGGAAGGAGTTCACTTCTGCAGTAGAAAGGATAGGAAACCTGAGACTCAGGTTTGTAACAGAGAAGAAGAGGAAATTTATATATATAATCTGACATGCTCCTTAACTTGGGGAAAGCACATTTCAAAAGATTCAGAGGAAAAGTAGGAAAGGTCCCATGGACTAAATAACTACAGGAGATATCTATCTATGGATTATCATAGATACTTAGAAAAGAAATTCTGAAAACAAAAAGTTCCATCGATGAAGAAAAATTGGATTTATCTGAAACGAATGGTTTGAATGCACAGGGAACTTATAAATCAACTTAGATTAAAACAAGAAAGAAATGTACAGAAGATAGAAGCAAGACCAGATAAGAGAGGCTGAATATAATGGCATGTCACAGTCTTGTAGAGATAGTGTTGAATGGTAAAACTGAAAATGAACTGAGCTGAGACTGGAAAAGCTTAGGATAACAAGAAAGGATTTTTAAAAGTTTTAGTAGGTAAAAAAAGAAGATCCAAGAAGGTACAGGGTCTTTTCTTGTGGTTGATCAAATTATGGAAATTGACAAAAAAGATACAAGGAAGAACCGTCAACTTTTATCTATTTTTTTTCTGCCAAGAAGAATGACCATCATACTGGAAGTGAACGATCAAATATGACCAACAGAGATTTGATATTGAAACTAAGTAAAGAAATATTATGCACCCAGTTTCCCTTGAATTCAAATCACTTAGCTCAGATGAACTATATCCTCAGATACTGGAAGGCCTGTCAACCACAATTGTTTGAGCTACTTTCAGTAAAGGCTGAAAGATATGGGAAATGTGAGAAGTAACCCCCAATCATAGAAAGGCAAATGTCCTTCTTTTCGTGATCATTAACCCCTTTAACACTACTGTCTTTCTCAATCTCCAGTCACAATAACTGACTAAGTCTCCAGAAGATGACTGATTATTTTGCCCAGGTTCAAAGGAATTGGGAAATTTCTGTAGCCCCTGCTCTAGCCTAGCTGATATATTCCCCCAATAAAACATAGTACAGTGTCTGGTAAATAGGAGGTGCAATATAAATGCTTATGCCTTTCCCCCTTCTCTTTCAATATCAATTTACCAGTTAACATCTCCTGAATATCAATTAACCAATTAATGCTAATTAGCTTTTACAAAGGAATATTTATTAGGAGAGTACAATCAGGACCAAGGTATAATAACATCCTGTCAAATTGAGAAGTTTCCCTGTAGACATCCACTAATTTCCTGGGAAAAATGGATTGGAATTTTAGTGGTTGCTACAAAATATTCCCCATCCCCACCCCCCAATGTGGGCAACAATGATCTTTCTCACCCTGGATGTACTTTTCTCTCTTCTTGTAGATCTTATCAAGTACATATATGACATACATGCATAGCTGATGGATCAGTCTCTCTCCCTTGCTCAGCTAGGCTCAATTTCTCATTTGGAATTTAGCAACTGAATATTTATTTTTCACTATGCACTTATTTAGTAAAAAATAACCAGAAAATATGTGTGCATGCTCTGGAGTGGGGGGAAAGTGCCTTTCATTACACATACCTAGGAGAAGACTAACCACACCCCTATGTGAATTGGACCGAGAAAGCACATGCTGAAAAGACTGACCCTTAATTGACATCTCTGAATTTCTCTTAAAAAAATGGAAGAGAACAGTCTACAGATTATATACCAATAAACAGGACATGATTTCTGGGAAAATTCTAGAAAGAATCATTAAAGAGATGGTTAGCAATCAACGGGAATGAGAAGTGTTGATTACAAAGAGCCAGCATGGCTTCATCAAGATTTAGAAGGAATCAAAATCAGGCGCAGGTCATATCAGACTAAAACCATCTCCTTTTTTGAAATGTTTACTTGATGAGTAAATGAAAAGAAAACCATGGATCTTTGTTTTTTCTAATTTTAGGAATGCTTTTTGACAAAATGTCTCCTCCTAGACTTGGAGAGAAGATAGTGAGATGTGAATAGATGATAATTCTGAACTGGGTGTATGACTAGATTCTCTTAAAGGTTCTATGTCTTTATGAATAATGGACTATCTCAGGGATCATAGTCATAGTTCAGGAAATAGTTCTCAATTTGGATAACATCTTAATCTAGTTCAATATTCTTATTTTATAGATGAGGAAACAGAGGAAAGTAAATGATTTGTCTAAGGCCAGATCCCATCCATTACACATTAATTAGGTGCCTAGTATGTTCTAGCCACTGGAAAATACAAATAAGAAAATGCTGCCCTCAAGGAACTTACAATCTAATGGGGGGGGGGGGGAATAATTCAGCAGAGGAATAAGAGTCAAAGCTGGGATTAGAACTCAAATTAAATGACCCAAGTTTGATGACAAATTTTAAGACCTTTTCTGCTATTATATGCATTTGTACCTGTGTTCTATATTATTTAACTTTTTTTGTTAATAACTTCAAGACACATGTCATGTTCATACATATATATGTATATATACTTTTATTCTCACTATAACCCTGTGAGATAGGTGCAATTATTGTAGCATTTTACTGATGAGAAAACTTAGAGATGAAGTGACTTCTCTAGAGTCACACAGCTAGTATCAGATTCATTGAAGAATGGAATATCAAGTCTTCTAATTCAAGAAATAGAGTTGTATTATATAAGTATTATCTAATTTGTTTATAGCAGATACTTAAATGATAATTGATTGATTCTCATAACAATTATTATTACTCATGTTTTATAGATAAGGAAACAGGCAAATAGAAATTAAATGACTTGTCCAAGGTCACACAGCTAGGAACCAAGGCTGAATTTGAATTCAAGTTTTCCTGACCCCAGGCCCAGTGTTCTTTACCTGTTCCTCCAAGGTACACATTTATTCCCCTGAGCGTGATAACAAATCCTTATTTCTATACATTTAGAATTTTTTTTCATGTTGTGGGTCCCAGCTGTAGTTGTATTTTTGTCACATTTCAATAAATACTTTTTAAATGGATTCTACTTGTCTTTGTTCTTTTCCTTTGTGAAAGGCTACTCTGTAAAAAGAACTATTATTTGCTAGCTAGGATTTCCCCAGAAAGCAGGAACAATTGGAGCAATTGTTAAAAGGCAAATGGAATGAAAAAGTGCCACAAACATGCCCCATTGCTTTGGCAATGAATTTCTATTATACCCTTCCACTTCATGACTCCTAAACAAGATTTCACCAGTCCAAATGACTATGAAAATGGTTGACTCTACAGTAGAGTTGGAAGTAGTCATTTCTGCATGCAGGGCAAGCTTCACCATGTTCCCCAGGACAAATAGCATAAAAGGTCTTCCAATAAGGAATATCACTTTCCATAGATGGAGATCTCATGTCATCATCTCTTATCGTTGCTTCTTTACTTCTTTAGTTGAGTGGAGTTCATATGGGTTGGAGAAAGAGGACCATCTGATAATTTCCTCTTTTAATATTTTATTTTTGCTAATGATGCAAAACTCAAGTTTGTTTTTTAAATTTGCTATTGAATGAGTACTAGTTCTGACAGTGCTTCTAAGTTTAAGTGATGAGGTTGTGCATCCCTAGTTATGGCTCTCAGACTCAGTACTAAGAGAACTAGAAAAAAAATCACAACTTCTAGCAAGTTTTAGTCAACAAGCTACTATAGTCACAAACCAAAAATTTCAGAGAGCAAAGATGGATATCTTCAAATTTAGTTTTTCTAAAATCCATTGATGTTTCTTCCCAGTGAGTTGTTCCAGGCCCTGAGGAGGGCTTAGAACCACTTTTTTCTTTCTAAGTTGAAATGAAAGAACAGGGAGCTTATATTTTGTATGTTCCAAGCTTGCTGCAGTGACTGAACACACCCAATGCTTGTCACCCAACTCAGGTAGAGTTTGAAGAAAGAGAAATAAGTTGTATATACATTTTTGTTATTTCAATGGAGCTCCCTCAAGCTCCCCTTTTTCAGGGACTAAGATTTTCTGTTTACTATGGTGAACAAAATTTTAAAAAAACGCACAAAAGTGAGTTGTTGATCCTCCTCCTCCCTCCCACCTAAAGTTCTGTTGGAGTGCAATGGAAAATTGATTTTTCACTGTATTCTAGGATACAGAAATTATCCTGAAGCACTCCATTATAAAATAGTGTATATCAGAGGTATCAGACTCATGGCCCACAAGCCAAGTAGCCTAAAAAACTCTGTAGTAAGGAATCAGATTAAAATGTAATTTGGAAATGTTTAACAAAAATACAACGTGACATAGAAAATGTTAACTTGCAGTTTTCTAAGGAAACACATGATTCACAGGAATCCTTTACTATATGAATTTGAAAGCATTGGACTGTGTACTTCATAAGTAAAGTTCTCACATTTGGGTAAGTTTCTAGAAAGTTTTGCTTAGGGTTGACTGAGCATTTGACATTTCAGTGTCTGTGATTTTACATTGCTACTAACATCATGGCTCTTAAGAAATATGCAGAGATTCTGCCATAGTATATTGTGAGGCAGGGTAATCTCTGGAGAGTGAAGGGACCCACCAGCAAGTATAGATCCTGAACAGATGCTAAACATAGCAGGGGCTATTATTGTTGCCTTGAAATTCCAATTGTTAAAAGCAAATATAGCTTATCTGCAACTTTTGCACGAAAACCTTTTTCAGATTTAATTATAAGTATTATAAATAGGTTTGGAATTGAAATGAAGGAGCCCTGGGCTGATGCATTGCAACATGCCAGCAGTATCACCAACATTTTTTGCCTCATCAGACAGAAGGTTTCTAGGTTAGAAACATAAGCATTTCCTAAGGACATGACTCAAAGTTAGGAGAGATAACTAACACAAAGGAGGACAGATCAGATGAAGACTTTGATCAGTTAGAACACTGGGCTGAAAATTATATGGTTGAATTTCCTAGGAAAATAAAGATGAAGTTAAAGCCACTCCAAACTATTTTAGCTTTGATATTTTAACTGAGAACATATTTCATTGATCAATCATTCATAGAATATTGACTAAATGTAAAAGGTCTTTGACAAAAAAAATTAAAAAAAGAATGATCCATTTTGACTGGAATGACTCACACAAAAATCATGTTTGGATTGCTTGGTCATACTTCATTGGGATGATTGGTAATATATTAAGGAGATTTAGAAGATTTTTCTATACAGCTTCTGTCCATTACTCCCAGTTCTACCCTTAGGGGCCAAAGAGAAAGGCAAATGTAGGGGGGGGATAAAAACTTTCCCAATAATTAAAGATCACCAAAAATAGATAGGTTTTTTTCTGGTGGTAGTAGGTTTTTCTTTGAAAGTTTTAAAGAAGAATATCACCACCTATTTCTTCCAGAGGCAATCCTTTCCATTTTGTGGAGCATGAATTAGATACTGTGGGTTCTGAGGTCACTTTGAATTAAAATGTTCTGTGATTCTCTGATCTGATGATTTGAGAGATCTAACAATTGAAATATACTTGCCAAATAGGTTTTAGAGTGAATTGGTGCTCATTTGTTGGTCTTAAATTTATGGCCACTTTCAACAGTCTCTGTGATTCATTTCTGACTCATGAACCTCATGAGTCTCAGTTTGATCATCTGAAAAATGAAGGAAATAATATTTTCAGTACAACTGCAGGGACTTAACCATCTCATGCTTGGACTATTTCAATAGTCTGGTTGGCCTCTGTAACTCAGGTCTCTCTGTTCCACTCTATCCTTCACTCAACTTCAAATTCTTCTTCCTTAAATTCAGTTCTGATGTCTCCTTACCCCAAACTTTATTAATAAATCATAAGGATTCTTTTGATATTAAATATAAAACCCTCTGTTAGGCATCCAAAAGCCTTTCATGACCTTGCCCCTTCCTACCTTTCTGAATACACATCCTTTCCCTTCTTCCATCCTCAATGTATTCTCTAATCCAGCAATACTACTAATCTGCTCACTCTTCCTTGGACAAAATGATCATCTCCCAATTTCAGGCATTTTCACCAGTGGTGAACATACCTAGAACAATCTTCTCATTTTCACTATGCAAATTACTTAACTTCCTTTAAGTCCTAGCTAAACAATACTAATGTCTTCCTTCTGTGGTTTATCTCAATTTGCCCTATTTGCTGACTATTAGCCTATGTGCTCCTTGAGAACAGGAACTATTTTATTTTTGCCTTTTTTGTGTTCCCAGTGCTTAGCATAATGTTGTCTCATAGTGGGCACTTCATCAATGCTCATTAACTGTCACCTAAGATAGTACTGATGGGGCTTCCTTTATGGATACTGCACATCTGGTCATGGAGATACTTAGCTCATTGTATTGTCAGCACTGACTATGTTTATGATAATATCTATAGTGCAGTATACCAAAACAATGCTCATGTGGGTATCAACTCATCCAGGTGTTATAGAGACTTTTCTGTTCTTATTTGAGTTGAATTAGATGATCTCCAAGGTCCCTTCAAACTTTGAACTTCTATGTTTCTACTTAGATTATGTTTTACAATGTTGGACCACATATTGGACAAAGTTCATCCATCCCAAATTGGTATTCCTGGATATGAACTTCACTTCAAAAGTATAATTTTCTATGGTGAGGATGGAGACATTAAAAATGACCAAATCTGAGGTCAAAGATCAGCACATATCTCTTGGTCTGTCTGAGTTTGGTAAGGGCATAGTCCTATACTATTTTCTTCATTATCAGTAACATTGATGAACAATTGTAACTTGGACATGGGTTAGTGGAGAGGGTGCACCTGGTCTTGAGGTTGGAGACCACTAAGTATAAATTCCAGTGTTTTGAGTTCCCCTGTTCACCAGGGGATTAATTCAGCTAAGGAGAGAAAAGAAACATGGTACACTTAGTGGAGATGCTAGCAGGACAACTAGCAGAGCCGTTTATTGATAGAATCAAACAAAATTAACATACGGGATAAAAACAATGATGTAACTAACTTGGACAGGATGAAACTCAGGTCAAGAAGTTCTAGTACAGGGCTATCACACAAGTGAGGCTATGGATGATGCAGTTATGTTATCAAATCAGAGTTCTGTGGAAAGCCTTCAGCTCAAGCAAGCATCACCAAAACCTGGGTCTTTTAGTCATAACTGACTTTCTAATCCAAACTCACTTGAGCGACTCTCAATACCAGTTCTGCTACTTACTACTTAGCTGACCTGAATCAAGAAACTTCTCTTTTTGGGGTGCCAATTTCAATAGGTATTAAAATACAGAGTAGTTTTGCTACTCTAGGCAAGTGTCATAGTCTCTCTGAGTCTTATTTTTAAAATTTGAAAAATGAGCATAATTATTATTTAACTGCTTCAGGAATTATGAGGAAGGTATTTAATAAACATTAATGTACAATACCAATGTTAGCTTTTAATAGTATTATGTTAAGTGAAATTCATCTTCCAGAATCCTCAGAGACCTCTCTCTGCTTCCTAGCTTTTTTCTAGTTCTAAATAGGCTCCCAATACCTTTTCCTTGATGACCTTCTCACCTCACATTAGAACTTACTTTCAGAAAAGCACCTAAGTCATAAATACTTTAATGTTAAAGGCTGGGAGTTTTTGCCATATGAGGATAGGCTAAAAGAATTGACAATATTTGTGGGAAAAGAGATTTAGTAGAGGAACATGATATCTGTCTTCAAGTAGTCAAAAGCTGAAAGAGGAAAGAAATTTGCTCTATTTGACTCCAGAAAACAGAAGGAAGAATGGTTGTAAAGATACAATTTGGATTTGATGTCAGTATATGCTTCTCAATGATGAGTTTCCTCCAAAAGTAGAATGGGATGCCTTAGGATGCAACAGGTTGACTTTCATTAGAAATCTTCATGCAAAGGCAGGATGATCAATTGTTGACTTTGATGTTTGGCATTCAAAGTCTTTCATATTCTGCCTTTTCCTCAGCTTTCCATTCATTTTACTTTTTCACTCACAAAATGATCTATGATTCAATGACATTGGCCTTATCTTTTTTTTTGCAAGCAGTAGCATTAAGTGACTTGCCCAAGATCACATAGCTGGGTAATTAAGTGTCTGAGGCTGGATTTGAACTCAGGTCATCCTGACTCCAGGGCCAGTGTTCTATCCACTGTGTCACCTAGCTGCCCTGCCTTAACTTTTTCACACAAAAACTCCATTTCTTACTTCTCAGCATTTTCCTGGCTTCATGTCTGAAATATTTTCTACCTTCATCTCTGTCTCCTGGCTCCCAGGCTTTCTTTCTTTTTTTTTTTCTGGCAAGGCAATGGGGATAAGTGACTTTCCCAAGGTCACACAGCTAGGCAATTATTGTGTCTGAGGTCAAATTTGAACTCAGCTCCTCCTGATTCCAGGACCAGTGCTCTATCCTCCTCCCAGGCTTTCTTTATGTCCCTACTAAGATTTCACCTCCATAAGAAACCTTTCTGGACCCCCCCATAATTCTAGTGCCTTTGCTTCCTTGATCACTTCTAATTGATCTTGTATATGTATTGTTTGCATGTAGCTATTTTTATTGTCTCTTTCATCAGACTGTAAGATTCTGAGCGCAAGAATTATCTTTTGACTTTCTTAGTATCACCCCAGACCTTAGCACAATACCTTTCTCATAGTAGATCGTTTAATAAATTTTTGTTGGCTGATTAGATAACTGTCTAGGGGGAATTCTAGTTCAGGTATGGTTTGGATGAGATGTTCTCTGAGATCCCTTCCAGTTTTGAGATCTGTGAATAGAAGAAAAGCTTTTGTTTTGCCTTTTTATCTACACTATATGACTTAGTGTCTGGTACATGCTGTTGTTTAATCATTTCTGACTATGACCCATGACCAACTATTCAAGGAGATTTCTTGTCAAGTTTACTGGAGTGGTTTACCATTTTCTTCTCTGTTTTAAGCAGGCAGGATTTAAAAGACTTGTGCAGGTCACACAGTAATTGGGTCAGATTTGAACTCTGGTCTTTTCAACTCTAGACTCGGTGCTCTTATCTACTGCACAGGCTTGCTTCATTATACTATGTTTCCTACATAGTAGATGCTTAATAAAGGTTACATGAATGAAAGACTGCATGTTGCTTCAGAGGAATTTGTATTCTAACTATAGAGTGAATAACTTTGCCATTAAAGCTAAGCTCTATATTAAGGAAACATGTGATAGACACATTTTGGGGGTTGTGGATGCTGAAATCATACCAAGAAGTTGGCTTCTCTCGTACCCTATTTTTTGTGTAATGACAAGACTGGTGTTGATAATCAATGGCATAGCTTCAAAAAAACATAGAAGGAAGAGGGAGGAGAGTAATCTATAAACTGGATAAACAGATTTTGCATATTGAAAAATTGACTATATTTATATTTAAATTGGGATTAGAATAAAGTTCAGGTCCATGACTTGTTGGCCAATTTCCTAAAACAACTTGTAAAACCCTGAAAGATAGCCTTGAGTTGATGTATTTTTCCCCCTTCTATCAAACACCATTGCTCTAGTTTTGCATGGACAGAGATAGGGAAATCTGCCTCCTGCTCAGCTTCCAATACTTGCATGGGGAAATGCTCAGTCATCTTCAGACCCAAATTGTAGACAGCTGTATATAATTTTATATGTTCTCAGTGGTATCGCACAGATTTTTAGAAACAAAGCAAAACATTTTCACTTCAGATTAGTTCAGAAATTATGTATTTCTCCCTTTCTGAGACCTTCATCGCTCTCAGCAAGGCACCTCATCTATTTGCTTCATTGACTCCTTTCTGTGTCTTGTTATTCTTAGTTTGCTTCTGAAGACCTTTATCACCTTTTGCTTTTGCTCTGTTTTTGGGCGATGGAATTTAATTCTTGTTTGCATTCATGATTTAAAAAAAAATCCAACAATGAACAACAACCTTGCTCATTTCATCTGGGATAAACTACAAGCCTTTTCCCCTTGGCCTGTCTTATTAATATTTGATGACATTTACTTTCAAAGTGACTTTGCAGAGTTGCCCTAAGGGTGCTCTACAAAGAAGGCTTTCTAATGCAAATTGTATTGGATTGAAAGTTCTGTAAAAAACAGGCCCAAATGACACTGCTCCCAATGTCAAATCCCAGTCCCCAAAGTAGTTGTTCAATCAATTGATCCATCAACAAAATTTATTAAGCACTTCGAATGGCCAAGGCAGAATGCCCAGACTATGTATGACATGTGACTGGAAAAAATAGTCTTTTGAACCAGTCCATCAGGAAATACAGTGTGGACAGATGTTATAAGTGAACAATGAGCTGGGTCCAGAGTTGTATAAAACCAGGAGCCCAAACTAGGTTGCATTTGGGAAATAATAGTGTGTTTTCATGGTCCTAATCCACATCTTGAAGGGAATAGCTCATTTTGTTAATCCCAATATTCCAAAACGATCAGTCACTGCCAATTCTGATCACAGTTTAGTCACAATTGTAGGTGAAGATAGAGAAAAATGCCAAGGTGCAAAAAGATTGAATTTTAATTCAAGTCTGTTCAACAAATAATGATTAAGCACATACTATGTGTGATATTTTGTGGGCTCTGAGAAAACAAGGACAAAAATGAAATAGTCCTTGGTCTCAAGAGATTAGTAGACTATTTTGATGGATTTGCAGACAAGCAAGTAAATCCAAATATGCACAAAATAAATGCAAAGGATTTAGTAGTGAAGGTGAGAAACAATAAAAATAGGGTGGAATGATAAGCAAAGTTATTGTTTAGGTGGTAGTTCTTGAGTCAAGTCTTGAGGAGAAGTAGGAATTGTCTAAGGGTGAGGAAGAATAGTATTCCAGGCAATGGAATACTTGACCAAGAGCACAGAGATGGAAAATTATATATAGATAATAGGAAGGAAGCCAATATAGCTAAAAGAAAGTGATTATGGTAGAGAATAGTTTAAATTTTGTGTATTATCAATGAAGACTTAAGCATAAGAAATGTTACTTACCATAGACATTGTCAAGACCTTGTATGACTAGAAAATGTATATACATATATTTATATGTGTGTATATTAATATGTACTTATGTAGCAAGAGTGAGGGAAGGACTATGAATAGTATTCATAAACATAAAAAAGAACCTTAGCAAAAACCTTCAGTGAAATGGGGAGGGGGGGGAGGAAAGGATGTTGAGAAGGTGAATATCCTTTATGGAAAATTTATGGGAAACATGGACGAGAATGAGAAGGTCAGATGGATTGTATTCTTTCCTATTGCTTGGAGTAACCAAAATGAGAACAAGGATTCTCTGTGTGGAAGTATGAGCAAGACACTATACTAACTACTAAAGGGGAAATAAAGAATTAGGAAATGATGTGGATGCCTTCAGGAAGTTTACCACCTCACTGTAGGCAATATATATATGGAGAGACTTAAAGATACCTCTAATAATGTGTTACTTTGAGATAAGAGCTTTAGGCATTTGTAGGAATAAGAAATAGTCATGGTTTGCTATAATCATGGAAACATTCATAATAATAACCAGCATTTAAATTAAATAATATTATGTAAATATAGTTTATTCCAGATACAGTTCTACCTCCTGGATCTCACCCTAGCATGCCATCCATGGTGACAAAAAGTAAAAAAATCATAATCAATACAGCACTTGATTTGGTAGCAAGTGGACATGGATTCAAATCAAGCCTCACATTGTTTGACTATGGAAAAGTCACTTCTCTCTAAGTCTCATTTGTCTGTAAAATTAGAGAGTTGGATAAGATGATCTCTAATATGATTTTTATGCTCAATGAAATGTGTCAGTAAATACAATATTTTACACCCATATTCCTTTCCTTTAATAAAAGAATGAAATAAGTTTTTTTCCCCCTTGTCACTCCTCTGGGACCAAACTTCATCATTTTAGCAACTTCTATTTCTATTTGTGATGGATTCATAGACAACTTTTTGGATGGAGGATTGAACTTCAAAATTATTTTAATTGGTGATTTACGTAAGTCTTTTATATACTTATTAAAGTTCATAATACTACTTTGAAAAGTGTTTTGAATGTTTCTTCTTATCATTTGACCAGTTAATCCTTGAAAGGGATCTCTTGGTCTTATATGGTTTTATGGAATTGATTGAATTGTCCTTGGGAAGTTGCTCAATGCTTTTAATCAAATTTCTCCTGTGAACAAAAGCTCTTTTTAACACAATATTTCTTGGTTGATACCATTTGGGAAGGAATATCATAGTTATTAAAGAATTAAATTTATGAACCTCTCGCTAGGTAGTAGAAATGTACATGGAGGGTACAAAAAAGTTATAACAGATAAATGAAAAACACAAAAGATACTATCAAAGACATGTTTGACTAGAAAAGATGAGTTATTTACTTAATGAGAATGAGGGTTAATCAATGATCCATCTTCATGCTAAATTGATATCCATATAATATCAATAGAAGAAGCCCCCAGCATATTAGTTAGATAAATATTGGAGATTTTTCAAGACACAGATAAGTGTTGCCCAGGTTTGAGTATGAATAAGCTAAGATTTGCAGTCTTATACCCATATTGATTAGAGCCATCATAGTACATAATGAACAGGAGATGGTTATGGGTGAAGGAAAATTAGGTCTGGGAACTCCTATGAAAGATTATAGTGGCTACCTAGCAGTATATTATCCTCAAAATTTAAAACTGACTTGAAAACATAGGCCCAGCCATTCCATCTGCAAGATATACAAAAATGGTGTATATAATTATATAAAATGTTTCTTTTAAAAAGTGTTAAAGATATTCTGTGTTCTGGAGGAATTAGAATAGAATTTAAGAGATAACTAATTGGTAGGATTTATATAGAGTGGGGAAACATTTGAGGCATAGTTAATAATAATTATTGGGTGGCCATGGGCAGGGTGAAAGAAGTATGAACAACTCTATAAAGATAGGAACACACAATGAATGTACAGTGGGAAGTGAATAGAACTGGTTGGTTGGAAAAAAAGTTCATTATATTATTTCTTTTTTAGTTCTCTGTCTTATTTGCATTACTCAGTTACTCCTGCTTAGTTTCATTTGAGTTGCAGGTTAAACAGGTACCTTCTGATATAGTTGTTTTATGTTCCAACCCTCAAAGACTGGCTTTGAGTATCTCATATATTTTGACAAGTATCTTTTGCCTGAGTAGGGTCCTTCTCTTTTTAATGGGTTGCTGAAATGAGCATAATGAAAAGAGAAAATGGCCACGATGATAACATAACAAATCAATAAGAGAGTTTTAAACCAGTATCACGAACCCTTAGTATCATTAGTTGTTGCCTGGAGGGAACAAGGAGAATTGGAATGTGTGTTAGTATCTTATATTTCTGGGCTATTCAGCTAAAGGAAACTAGGAGAGAAGAGCTTGAACCATTTTCATGAATACAGCAGTTATTAAAATCCTTGGTGCTGGGGCAGAAAGTCTTTTCTATCACTGAACAAATTGATAAGGGGGTTAACAATAATGATATAGCCACTAGAAAGCATTTGCAGACCCATTATCGTTTAGTATTTTTGGAGAGCCTTTGATATGCTGGGTCTAATAGCAAATAGATGTATAATTTCTATTCTCTCAAGATCTGAGATCCAACCATAAACAAATAAATCTTCACTACCAGGGTCATGGGGAGAGTCAGAGTGGGGGTGGGAATAGAAAACAAACATTTGCAAAAACAATAAAGAGCATGGAAGTTTAGGAGGGCTTGTATACTGATATACATACACACACACACACACACACACACACATATACACATACACAGGTTGATGCTCTATGATTATCTCCATCACTTTGGGTTTCTGGGTTTCTCCAAATGAATTTTCAAGAAGTTATCATCTAGTTGTACCACGCTGTCATTCAGAATGCTTTGGGGAGACCCACTAATTGACTTTCTGCCACTGTTTGCTAACCCTTTGGAACTTGTATGCCTTATTATTGATTGATTTGTAATTACATTTGTCTTAAAAATGCTATCTAACACATATACTGGAACCTTCCTTTAAAACTATTTGCTACAGAGTAGAATTAAGTCTTCTTTTTTAGAGTTTATCAGATAGGATCTGGCTCAGTGAACCAATTCAGCAGTTGGCTTCTTTAGATGGATTATGTGATGGTGCAGTGTCAGAGCTCTGAATTTACATTTTTGTACTGTACTTGCTACTACCCATGTGATATTGGGAAAAATGAGCCTCTATAGGCCTCAGTTTCCTTATAAAATGAGGGAATTGGACTAAATGGCCTTTGGACTCATTTTGCTCTAATTTTCTAATTCAATGGTCCTATGATCCTTTGAATATAAAACAAACATCTTTTTGTAATTTTGGGAATGAAAAGATGAAAAATGACAGTCTTTATTCTTAGGGAGCTTACAATTTAATAAACTATATATATATATATATATATATATATATATATATATATATATATATATAAACCAAATATATATTACACCCACATAGAATTCTATAAATTACAAAGTTCAAAACACAGAGGAGATTCCAAACAAAGGACTAAAAGAAATGAGATACTTTTTTAATGATGAAAATCAAGGAAATTTTCAAGATGAATCCTGAAGACTTTATGAACTAGGTTTGTGCACTGGGAATAACAAATCTTCTAAAGACTGAGATGAGGATGTTTTAGGTTCATTTAGGAATACTTTATTTTTGGTCTGAATGAGCATTGTGATTCTGTGACTGATAGTATCATCAATAGAAGAAGGGAAGTTTGAAGGAGGGAAAAGTTTTAGGCAAAAGATTCATTTCAACTCGTCTTTATTAGGTACCTACTGTGTATTTGAGGGCAGCTAGGTAGAGAAGTAGATAAAAAAATTGGACCTGGAGTCAGGAAGACTTGAGCTCCAATCTGCAGACCCTCACTAAATGTGTGACCTTGGGCTCACCATCCTATGTTAATCTCACATATAATTTTAAGGAGGGAGAGGGAATTATCATCTAGGAAGCTCCATATAGAAAGTGAAAGCCAGTTTGATGTTTGTAGGATAGCAAGATTTCCAAGAGGCAATGATGAGAAGATGAGGAGGGTATGCATTCTCTACATGGGAGAATCTACAGGAGATTAAAAGTTCAATTTGGAAATAGATGTGTTAATTTTTAATTTTAGGTTAGTGAGTCATCCAGACTGAGAGGTTTAAAAGGCTGCCCTAAAGCTTAGGCAAAGATTGGGACCAGATAGACAGCTATTAATGAAAATGAAATCAAACTAACAAATATTTATTATCTGCTCTGTGCAGGATATGAAGAGGATGGAACATGGTCCCTAAACTCCACAACACTTTATCTTCTACTAACCAGGAAGAAAAGTCATAAACACTTGAAAGGTTACCATAAATAATTCACCTAAGAAATTTGTTATAAAATGGTCTAAAAAAATCAATCCTATTAACTCCTTGAAATCAGTGAGAGTCTTTGCCAATACCAGGAGATAAAGTGAATCATCATATACTATCCAAAAATGAAAAAAAATTGTTAGTTTTAGCTAAATTCCAATAGTCTCCTTATCACAGCCCTGTCTTCTTTCAGTCTCTACCCCTACAGGAAACTTGGCTTTTCTTTCCCAGGACAGCTTCGAGGCAATTAACTGGTTCAGTGGATAGAGTACTGGGTCTAGAGTTTAAAAACAAGGCAGGGGTTAATTCCTAGATACTAGCTGTGTAATTCTGGGCAATTCTCTTACCCTGTTTGCCTCAGTTTCCTCAGGTATAAGATGGGAATAAAATTATACCTATCTCCTAGAGTTACTATTAGGATTAAATGAGATAATATTTGTCAATGCAAGCCTTGAAGATCAGGTTGATGACCAGGTTCTTCTCAATTGAAAAATGAGGATAATAGCAATACCAGCCTCCCAGCATTGTTGTGAAAATCAAGTGAATAGAATTTGTAAAGCACTTATCATGTATCTGTCACATAGTAGGTCTTATAAAAATGCTGCTGCTATTGTTGTTGCTGTTATTATTTTCTTGCCCAGGTGAGGTTTCCATGGGCATGTTATCACCCTCCAGAACCCTTAGCTTAGTGAACTGTCTCCTGTTATCAGTATATACATACATACATACATATATATATATATATATATATATATATATATATATATATATATATATATATTCCTTAAAGTGAGAAGATGTCTTTCTTGCTTTCTTGTAATTGTATTTCTAGGGCTTAGTGAAGGAACTGGCACATGATAAAAGTTGAGTAAATGCCATATTACATGATTACTATCTAAAGCATATCAAACTATGATATAGTCCTTTAAACATCTTTTGAATTAGGGGAAGATTTCACAAATCTTTCTTTTTTTATTTAATTTTAATTTTTTAAATTTTCATCTATTTGTTACATATTTCCAAGTTACAAAATTTACCTCCACCCTTCCTTCCCACCCACCTTCCCTCAGCAGGGAATAGTCAGATTAGCATTTTACACACATATTTTGTTAAGCATATTTACGAATTAGTAATATTTGGCATGAGGAATTAGGATTAAAGGAAAGAGATACATAAGAGAACATTTTTATAAAATATTCATCATATTTGGTAGGGCTGTTTTTTTTCTGTGGGTTTTGTTTTTCTTCCTTTGGTTGGGGATAATATAGACCAGTACCACTCTAATACAGTTGTCTTAACTCTCTGGACTGTTGGAAGGAGTTGCTTCCATCAACATTGGTCATTTCATAATGTTGCCGATGTCAACATTGTTCTCTTCGCTCTACTCCCTTTGCTCAGCATCAGATCCTTTTAAGTCATTCCATGTTTCTCTAGAGTCTGATGATTTATGGTTTCTTATAGAACAATAGTATTCCACAGTATTTGTGTGTCATAACTTGCTTAGTCATTCCCCAATTGATGGATATCCCCTCAATTTCCAATTCTTTGCCACTACAAAAAGAGTTGTTATGAATATTTTGGAACATGTAGGACTTTTCCCATTTCTTTTACAATTTTTTCTGGATATAGTCCTAGAATTGGAATTGCTGGGCCAAAGGAGATGAACATTTTTTTTTACTGCTCTTTCTGTATAGTTCCATATTGCTCTCCAGAAAGATTAGATTCATTCAAAACTCCAATAGCAATGCATCAATGTCCCAGTCCTCTCCAAATCTCTCCAATTTTGATCATCTTCCCTTTTTCTCAACTGGGCTAATCTAATAGGTATGAGATGGTACCTCATTGTTGTTTTAATTTGCATTTCTCTAATCAATAGTGGTTTGGATAATTTTTTCATATGATTATATATAGCCTTAATTTCTTCATTTGAAAACTGTTTGGATCCTTTGACCATTTATCAATTGGGAAGTTTGCAGTTTATCATGTGCTCTAATTCTTGTTTGATTATAAATTTATCCCTCTAGATCAGACAGAGTATTATTTGGTTTGTAAATTTATCAATGGTGTTGCTCTTTATGTCTAAATCCTATTCCCATTTTGACCTTATTTTGGTATAGGGTATGAGATGTGGGTCTATGCCTAGTTTTTGCCATATTATTTTCCAGTTTTCTCAACAATTTTTGTTGAATAGTGAGTTCTTATCCCAGAGGCTGATGTCTTTGAGTTCAAATAGTAGATTTCTGTAATCATTTGTTGTAGTTTCTTTTGATCCTATCCATTATTCTATTACTTAATCAGTACAAGGTAGTTTTGGTGACTACCACTTTATAGTATAGTTTTATATCTGGTAGAGCCAGGCCACCTTCCTTTACATTTTTTTTTCCATCAGTTACTTTGCTTTTCTTGACCTTTTGTTGCTCCAGATGAATTTTGTTACTATTTTTTTCTAGGTCTGTAAAGTACTTATTTGGTAGTTTGATTGGTATGGCACTGAATAAGTAATTTAATTTAGGGAGAATTATCATTTTTATTATATTTTATTTCATTATATTAATTATATATAATATATATTAATTATATATATAATTATATATGTATTGTTATATTATATTTATTATATTATTTATTATATTAACTCAACCATGAGCATTTGACATTTTTCCTTTTATTTAGAACTGACTTTATTTGGGTGAGGAGAGCTTTATGATTGTCTTCATAAAATTTCTAGGTTTGTCTTGGGAGCTAGATTCCCAAGTATTTAATGTTGTCTACAGTTACTTTAAATGGAATTTCTCTATCTCTTGTTCTTGGGTTTCATTGTTCATATATAGAAATGCCGATGATTTATGTGGCTTTATTTTATATTCTGCTAATTTGCTCAATTTGTTAATTGTTTCAAGTAGTTTTTTTAGATGATTTTCTTGGCTTCTCTTGGTATGCCATCATATCATCTGCAAAGAATGACAGTTTTGCTTCCTCACTGCCAATTCTGATTCCTTCAAATTCTTTTTCTTCTCTTATTGCTACTGCTAGCATTTCCAATACTATATTGAATAGTAATGGTGATAGGCATCCTTGTTTCACCCCTGAATTTATCGGAAATGCTCTGAGTTTATTTCCATTAAATAGTATATTTGTTGATGGTTTTAGACCATTTATTTATTATTTTAATGAAAACTCCATTTATTCCTAAACTTTGTAGTGTTTTTAATATGAATGAATATTGTATTTTATCAAAGGTTTTTTTAGCATCTATTGAGATAATCATATGATTTCTGTTGGTTTTACTATTGATATGTTTAATTATGTTGAGTGTTTTCCTAATGTTGAACCATCCCTGCCTACCTGGTATAAATCCAACCTGATTATGGTATATTATCCTGGTAATAACTTGCTGTAGACTCATTGTTAAATTTTTATTTAAGATTTTTGCATCAATATTCATTAGGGGGATTGGTCTATAATGTTCTTTGTCTGTTTTGGTTCTTCTTGGTTTAGGTACCAGCACTATGTTGCTGTTATAAAAAAGTATTTGGCAGAACTCCTTCCTCTCCTATTTTTAAAATAGTTCTTTATTTTACAAATGAGGAAATTGAGGCCAGGGAGATTGATTGATTTACCCAAAGTTAATTTGCTGCCCAAAGTTAATTTACTGCTCAAGGTAGTAAGCATTTGAAATGGAATTTGAACTCAGAACTTCTGACTTTAGATTCAGTCCTTTTCTTCCTGTATCTCTCTGCATCAGATACAGAAAAGAAAGATTTCCCAGGAGAAGAGAAGTAGAAAAGGAATTGAATTGAGAGTATTGGAAACTAAGTAAGAGAAACATTGAAGATGGGAAGCCACCTGTGTTTATGGGGTGTTTCTTGAACTCCAAAATACCCAGGCCCAGTTAATTACATAATAAATAAGACTGGCATATGTAGAATTTTTCTTTTCTTTTCTTTTCTTTTCTTTTCTTTTCTTTTCTTTTCTTTTCTTTTTCTTTTTTTCTCTTTGCAAGGCAAACAGGGTTAAGTGGCTTGCCCAAGGCCACACAGCTAGGTAAATACTAAGTGTCTGAGACCGGATTTGAACCCAGGTACTCCTGACTCCAGGGCCGGTGTTTTATCCACTATGCCACCTAGCCACCCCTTCTTTTCTTTTTTAATTGATATTTTATTTTTACATGTTATGAAAGTTTTCCAAAATTCATCCATATTCATCCATTTATATATGTTTAATTTTAGATTACAAAATTTCCTTCCACCCTCCCTTCCCACCCTCTCCCCTTAGTGGTGAACAGTCAGTTTAACTCTCTCTCTCTCTCTCTCTCTCTCTCTATATATATATATATATATATATATATGTATATATATATATATATATATATATACATATATATATATATATATGACAAGCATGTTTACAGATTTGTCATAATTGGTATGAGGAATTAGGATTAAGAGAAAGATACATAGGAGATATTTTTTTGTAAAGTGTTCATCAGATTCTGAAAGTTTTTTTATTTTTATTTTTTGTTTTATTTCATTTTCTTTTGTTTTTCTTCCTCTGGATGGGGATAGCATTGTCTATAGTTGGTCTAATACAGTTGTCCTAGCTCTGGGCTGCTGAGAGGAGCTGCTTCCATCAAAGCTGTTTATCTCACAATGCTGTTTAATTTTTGCATTTTTCTCTTGGTTCTACTCCCTTTGCTCAGCATCTAATCCTATAAGTCATTCCATGCTTCTCTAGAGTCTAACCATTTACGGTTTCTTATAGAACAATAACATTCATGATATTCATGTGTCTTGTTTAACCATTCTCAGTTGATGGGCATCCCCTCAATCTCCAATTCTTTGCCACTAAAAAAGAGCTACTATGAATATTTTCGAACATATAGGACTTCTTCCATTTTTTTTATAATTTCTTCAGGATATTGGCCTAGAATTAGAATTGCTAGGTCAAAGGTTATGAACATTTTTATTGCTCTTTGGGCATAGTTACATATTGCTCTCCAGAAAGGTTGGATTCATTCACAATTCCACCAGCAATGCAACAATGTCCCAATCCTCCCACAATCATTTCCCTTTTTTCTTACCTAAGCCAATCTGATAGGTTTGAGGTGATACCTTAGAGTTGTTTTAATTTGCATTTCTCTAATCAATAATGATTTGGAACATTATTTTATATGATTGTATATAGCTTTAATTTCTTCATTTGAAAACTGTCTATCCATATCCTTTGACCATTTATAAATTTGGTGCAGTTCTCTATATATTTTAGAAATGAGACCTTTATTAGAACTCCTAGTTGTGAAGATTGTTTCCCAGCTTTCTGCCTTCCTTCTGATTTTGGCAACATTGATTTTATTAGTGTAGAAAATTTTAATTTAATATAGTTAAAATCATTCATTTTGCAGTTTATAATGTACTCTATTTCTTGTTTGGTCATAAATTTGTCCCCTTTCCATGGATCTGATAGAGTATTTCTTGGTCTATTAATTTATCTATGGTGTCACCCTTTATATCTAAATCCTGTCCCCATTTTGACCTTATTTTGATATAGGGTATGAGATGTGGGTCTATGCCTAGTTTTTGCCATACTCTTTTCTAGTTTTCCCAACAATATTTCAAATAGTGAGTTCTTATCCCAGAGGCTAATATTTTTGGGTTTGTCAAACAGTAGTCATTTATTGCTGTTTCTTTAGAACCTATCCTAATCAACTGATCATTGCTCTATTTCTTAACCAGGACAGGCAGTTTTGATGACTGCTGCTTTATAGTATAGTTTTAGATCTGGTAGAGCTAGACCACCTTCCTTTACATTTTCTTTTCATCAGCACCTTTGCTATTCTTTTACCCTTTGTTGCTCCAGATGAATTTTGTTACTATTATTTCTAGCTCGGTAAAATAGTTGTTTGGTAGTTTGATTGGTATGGCACTGAATAAATAATTTAATTTGGGTAGAATTATCATTTTTATTAAATTAGCTCAACCTAGCCATGAGCAATTGACATTTTCCCAATTATTTAAATCTGACTTTATTTTGGTGAGAAGTGTTTCATAACTGTGTTCATACAGTTTCTGGGTTTGTCTTGGGAGGTATAGAATTTTTCTTTAAAAATAATATGCCTGATAAGCAAGCATTCTTCTTCTGTACTACTTGCTCTGCCCTTATATCATGTCAGATTTCCTAATTGTGAAAATACTAAAGAGTATTTTTTTAAAAGCTTTATAAATATGACTCAAAAATACCTTTTGATGTTTTAGGAAGAGATCTTAGAGACTGCTTTTTATACATGAGAAGAATGAGGCACAAAGGAGTTAAATCACTTGTCAATGATCACAAAACTATTTTGAGACAGAACCAAAATTAGCATAAGAATCTACCAATTTCTAACCCACAGTTCTTCTTTCAATATCAAGCTTCATGATTGTTATCAGAATTGAATTGATGCTTTCATGAAGAATTGAATGTATTATCTCCCTGGACTCCTGTTTCCCAGATACTTGTTCTTTGGTACATGCAGTAGTTTAAATTTCTCTGGAGAAATTTACAGACCTAATAATGGTATTACTGGATCAAAGGATATAATCAGTTTGATTGCCCTTTGGGCATAAATTTCTCTCCAGAAAGTTTGGATCAGTTCACAAATCCAACAACAATGCATCAGTGTCCCAGTTTTCCCATGTACCTTCTACCATTGATAATTTTTTTTGTCATATTGACTAAGCTGATAGATGAGAGATGGTGCCTTAGAATTATTTAAATTTCCATTTCTCTAATCAATAATGATTTAGAGTATTTTTTCATATAACTATAGATAACTTTAATTTCTTCATCTGACAACTGCCTGTCCATGTCCTTTAACTATTTATCACTTGGGGAATGACTTGTATTTTTAAAAATTTGACTTAGTTCTCTATATATTTTAGAAATGAGTCCTTCATCAGAAACACTAGCTATAAAACTCATTACCTAATTTACTGCATTCCTTTTGATCTTGGTTTCATTGGTTTTATTTATGCAAAATTTATTTAATTTAATGTAATCAGAATTATCCATTTTGCATTTTAACATGTTCTCTACCTCTTGTTGGTCATAAACTCCTCCCCATTTCATAGAACTGACAGATAAACTATTCCTTGCTCTCTATCACCTTTTATGTCTAAATCCTATAGCCATTTCCACCTTGTCTTGGTATAGGATGCAAGATGTCAGTCTATGTCTAATTTCCACCATATTATTTTCCAAAGTTTCTAAAATTTTTTGTTAAAGAATGAGTTCTTATACCAGAAACTGGAGTCTTTGGATTTATCAAATAGATTTTATAATCATTTACTACTACTTCTTTTGTACCTAACTTATTCCACTAATCTACCAATCTATTTCTTAAACACTTCCAAACAGTTTTGATGACTGCTGATTTATAATATAATTTTAGATTTGGTATAGCTAGGTCACCTTCTTATATACTTTTTATTAATTTCAAAATATTTTTGACCTTTTATTCCTTCATATGAGTTTTGCTACTATTTTTTCTAGCTCAATAAAATAATTTTTTTGATAGTTTGATTGGTACAGTACTAAATAAGTGATTTAATTTATGTAGAATTGTCATTATTATTAGATTAGCTCAGCCTATCCTAATTGATATTTATGCAGTTATTTAGATCTGATTTTATTTGTGTGAGAAGTGTTTTGTGATTTTTTTCCATGTAATTTCTGAGTTTTTCTTCTCAGGCAAACTTCCAAATATTTTATGTTGGCCACAGTTACTTTAAATAGAATTTCTCTTTTTAATCTCTTACTGCTATACTTTATTGGTAATATATTAAAAATGCCAATATTTATATCCTACAACTTCACTGAAGTTACTAATTGTTTCAAATAGTTTTCAAGTTGATTTTCTAGGATTCTCTAAGTATACCATCATATCATCTGCAGAGTGAGAGTTTTATTTCCTCATTGACTATTCTAATTCCTTCAATTGCTTTATCTTCTTATTGCCAAAAATAACACTTCTAATACAATGTTGGTGATAACAGGAATCTGTGTTTCACCCCTGATCTTAGTGGGAAGGCTTCTAGCTTAACCCCAATACATATAATTCTTTATGATAGTTTTAGATAGATACTTCTTATCACTTTAAACTCCCTTTAGTCCTATATAGTGGATTTAATAGGAAACAGTGATGTATTTTGTCAAAAGTTTTCTCAGCATCTCATATGATTTCTGTTAATTTTCTTATTGATATTGTCAATTTGGCTGTTACTTTTCCTAATATTAAAACAACTCTGTATTCCTGGTACAACCCTGTCTGATCATAGTATTCTTTTTTTTTTGCAAGGCAAACGGGGTTAAGTGGCTTGCCCAAGGCCACACAGCTAGGTAATTATTAAGTGTCTGAGACCGGATTTGAACCCAGGTACTCCTGACTCCAGGGCCGGTGCTTTATCCACTATGCCACCCAGCTGCCCCACTGATCATAGTATTTTAGTTGTAACCTTCTCTAATTGCTCTGCTAACATTTTATTTAAAATTTTTGCATCAATATTCATTAGAGAAATTTGTCCATAATTTTTTTTCTCTGTTTTGGCATTTCCTGGTTTAGAGAACAATGTCATATTGGTGTCAAAGAAGGAATTTGGCAAAACTCCTTCTATACCTATTTTCATATAGTTTATATAGGGTTGGAATTAATTATTCTTTAAATGTTTGGTAGAATTAATATATAATCTGGGGGTGGCTAGGTGGCATAGTGGATAAAGCACCGGCCCTGGGGTCAGGAGTACCTGGGTTCAAATCTGGTCTCAGACACTTAGTATTTACCTAGCTGTGTGGCCTTGGGCAAGCCACTTAACCCTGTTTGCCTTGCAAAGAGAAAAAAAGAAAAAGAAAAGAAAAGAAAAGAAAAGAAAAGAAAAGAAAAGAAAAGAAAAGAAAAGAAAATTCTAAGCCTAGGGGTGGCTAGGTGGAGCAGTGGATAAAGCACTGGCCCTGGAGTCAGGAGTACCTGGGTTCAAATCCGGTCTCAGACACTTAATAATTACCTAGCTGTGTGGCCTTGGGAAAGCCACTTAACCCTGTTTGCCTTGCAAAACATACACACACACACACACACACACACACACACACACATATATATATGTGTATATATATATATATATATATATATATATATATATATACATATATATATAAAATCTGGCCTAGAGATTTTTTTCTTAGGGAATTCATTGATGGCTTGCTCAGTTTCTTTTTCTGAGATGGGGGTATTTAAGTATTTACTTTCTTCTTCTTTAACCTGAGCAGTTTATAGTTTTGTAAATATCTATTTCACTTAGATTGTCAATTTAATAGGTATACAGTTGTGCAAAATAGCTCTGAATTATTGCTTTAATTTCCTGATCAGTAGTGGTGAATTCACCATTTTCAATTTTGATACTGATAATTTGATTTTCTTCTTTCTTTTTGCTTAAATCAAATTAACCAAAGATTTATCTATTTTATTATTTTTTACAGAAAACTAGCTCTTAATTTCATTTACTAGTTCTACAGGTTTTTTTGCTTTAAATTTTATTAGCCTCTCCTTTGATTTTCAGAATTTCTAATTTTTTCATTTAGTTGGGGATTTTTAATTTGTTATCTTTCTAGGTTTTTTTTAGTTGCAAGCCCAATTCATTAATCTCCTCTTTCTATATTAGATTCATGTAAGCATTTAGATATATAAAATTTCCCCTAACAACTGCTTTGGCTGTATTCCATAAATTTCGATATATTGTCTTATTATTGTCATTGTCTTGGACAAGATTATTATTTCTATGATTTCTTTGTTTGATCAACTCATTCTTTAAAGTTAGGTCATTTAGTTTTCAATTAATTTTAAATCTACCTTTCCAGGGCTCTTTATTACACATTAATTTTATTGTGTCATGATCTGAAACTGTTTCTGCTTTTCTGCATTTGATTGTGAGATTTTTATGTCCTAATGCATAGTCATGGCCAATTTTTGTGTAGGTGCCATATTCTTTTCAGAAAAAAGATATTTTTCTTTCTATTTACATTTAATTTCCTTCAGAAATATGTCATATCTAAGTTTTCTAAAATTCTATTCCCCCCCTTTAACTTCCTTCTTGTTTATTTTGGGTTAGATTTATCTAACTCTGAGAGAGGGAATTTGAGGTCTCCTACCAGTATAATTTTACTCTTTATGTCTTTCTGTAACTCATTTAGTTTCTTCTTTTAAGAATCTGTATGCTAAATCACTTGGTGCATGCATGTTTAGTACTGATATTTATTTCATTTTCTGTGGTATCTTTTAGGAACATGTAGTTTTCTTCCTTATTCCTTTTAATGAGATCTGTTTTTGCTTTTGCTTTGTCTAAGGATTGCTACCCCTGTTTTTGTCAACATTTTACCTTTACTTTGTGTGCATGTCTCTGCTTCAAATGTGTTTCTTGCAAACAATACATTGTAGAATTCTGGTTTTTAATCTGCTCTGCTATCCACTTTTATTTTATGGGAGAGTTCATCCCATTCACATTCACAGGTATAAATGTGGGAGAGTTCATCCCATTTCCCCTCTATTTAAACTTTTCTTTTTCCTTTCACCTTATCCCTTCTCACCAGTGTTTTGATTCTGAACACCACTTCCCTCATTGAGTCCCACTTTTATCAGCCCCCTCTTTTTTCTTTCCCTTTTTCTTTCCCCCTCTTTTCTTCCCATTCTTCAATTCTTCCTTTCCTTCCCTTGGTTTTCCCTCCTTATTCCCTGTAGGATAAAATAAATTTCTAAACCCAACTGAGTGTATATGTTATTTCCTCTTTGAAACAAATCCAATGAAAGTATATTTCAAGCAATTCTCAACCCCTCCCCTTCTTTCCCTATACTATAAGAGGTCCTTTGCAGCTCTTCATGTAATGTAATTTATCCCATTCTGCCTTCCCTTTCCTTCTATCCCAATACAATAATTTTAATATCTTATTTTTTAAACCATTCCATCAAAATCAAATTCTGCTTTATAACTTCTAAGAATATTAATATTTCTTGGACAGAGATATAGTCCCCAAGGGTTATCAATATCATTCTACCATGTAGTGATGTAGCCAGTTTAATGCTATTGAATAACATCCTTTTTCTTTTTCCTCTGTTTACCGTTTTATGTATCTCTTGTGTCTCATGTTTGAAGATTGAATTTTCATAAATAAAATTTGAAAATCACCTATTTCATTTTGCTGTATAGTTGATTCTTGGTGTAATCCAAGCTCCTTTGACCTCTGGAATTTTATATTCCATGTCCTCCAATATTTTAATGCTGATGTTGCCAAGACCTGAGTATTTCTGACTGCTACGCCTTAGTATTTGAATTGATTCTTTTTGAACTGATAATTCTAAAATTTAGCTAAAATATTCATTTTCAGTTGGTAAATGGTAGATTCTTTCATAATTATTTTATTTTCTTGAAAGATTCTGCGTAGTCTCTATTTTTGGTCATGGCTTTCAGATAGTTTAATAATTCTTAAATTATCTCTTCTGGATCTATTTTCCATGGCAGCTGTTTTTCCATTGAAGTATTTTACATTTTCTTCAATTTTTTTGAATTTTTGATTTTGATTGATTCTTGATATCTCATAGAAACCTTAGCCTTCTCTTTCCCAAGTCTATTTTTCAAGGAATTATTTTTTTTCTTTTAGCTTTTACATCTTTTCCATGTGGTCAATTCTTTTTTTCAATGATCTCTTTTTCTATTTGCCCAATTGTATTTTTTTTTAGATTTTTGCAAGGCAATGGGGTTAAGTGGCTTGCCCAAGGCCACACAGCTAGGTAATTATTAAGTATCTGAACTCAGGTACTCCTGACTCCAGGGTCGGTGCTCTATTGACTACATCACCTACCTGCCCCATGCCAATTGTAATTTTGAAGGACTTATTTTCTTTTTGCATTTGCCTAATTATATTTTTAAAGGATTTGTTTTCTTCATTCACTTTTTGTGATTCCTTTGTAAGATGTTGAATTTCTCTTACATTTTTTTCCCCAGTTTTTCTATTTGATTTTTAAAGTCCTTTTTGAGCTCTTCCAAGAAGTCTTTTTGGCTTGGAGACCAATTCATATTCACCTTTGGGGTTTCACATGTAGCACCTTATCATACATTCTTATCTGAGATGGCCTTGTACTCTTCCTTATCTCCAAGATAACTTTCAATAATCCTGGCTCTTCTTTGACTTTTATTGATTTTGAGTTCTACTTCTGGGTGCTGTCCCAAGCTTCTTATGTTGAGGAAGGGGCCCACTTGTAGACCTTCCTCACTGAGTTAGGCCATTTAAACTAGGGCTGAACAGTGGTCTGGGGTACCTGTGTTGGAATCTTCTCAGCTGTTCAGTTCTGCCATTGGCCAGTTGAGTAAGTGCCCCAGGGGCCTCCTATGACTGGCCTCCTTTGCACCTTGACAGTGCTAGTTTCAGTTCCCTGCTCTTGGTCTTGTTCCCCCTCCAAATGAGACAGATCTTGCTGGATAATGCTCTACTCTATTAAACTTGTGAGTTCTGTCATTCCAGAATCTGTTTAGAGGGCTGATTAATGTTATTTTTGAGGGAAACTCAGAAAGCTTAAGGAAGTTCCTGGCATCTCTCTGCCATCTGGGATTTGTTCCCCTCATGCTACTTTATTTTTTGCTACTTGTTCTGGGTTCAAAGATTGCTTGCACTAATAGATCATAGGTATGAGGCTGATAGGTCAGTTTAGAGTCAGATTTTGAGGGTTCTTATATACTAAAGTCAAGAGTTTAGACATTTTGTATTTGCATTGGGGAATCATCAATAGTTTTTGAGGAAAGAGGAGATATGATCAATTTGAATTCCTTATCTCAACCTCCAAAGCCTTCCATTCTCTTGCCTTTATCTGACTTTTTAGTCTTATTGCTCACCTTTAGGATAGTCTTTCCCTTTTATTCCAGCCAAATGAAATTACTTTCTGATCTTCTATTAACTTTATACATTCTCATTTTGGCTCATATTACTCCCTGAACTTAAAATGTACTCTCCCCATTTTTATTTCTCTGAGTTATTTCACTATCCAAGGCTTCAAATCCTATCTACTTTCTTTAAAATTCCAAATGTAGGTGATCCCTATCTTCTGAATCCCACAGAACTTTTTGCTTATATATTTTTTAAAACATTTAGCATATTGAGGACTTATGATTATTTGTGTGTGGTTGACTCAACTTCCCTATTCCCGGTGGTTAGGAAACATTTTTGTGGTTTCCACACCAACCAAAGCATGTTGTTCATAGCAGTCTCTGAAAAGATATCTTATAATTAGTAAATAAACAGATAATGGTATATTAATAAGACACACTCTAACAATCTGGTGCTATTTTTCTTGAGTGATCAAAAATTACAACCACTCTGATCATGCTTCCATTCTAATTTTATGATTGGTGGTAATTGTCTGTGAAAATAAAAGAAATTAACATTCTAATGATACATCTGGGATTGGGAAAATGCACATATTACTATGTATTTTCCAGGGTAACTAAAATAGCCTGCCTTTGGTTAAGTTTGTTTTTCATATATAGTCATAAATTGTGGCATTCTCTTTTTATCCATCTTTTCCATTAGAAGGTACTGTCTACATATGTTGGCATGTTCAATAGGAGCTGATAAAAGAATGTATAGCAAATCATATTTATAGAACACTTGGAGGGATACCAAAGATTTTATTTACAATAAGCCTGTAAGGGAGATATTTCAAATTTATCATTCCCATTTTTATGATTGAGATTAGTGAGGTTCAGAGGCTAAGTGACTTGCCCAAGGTCATATAGCTGGTAAATTTCAGAGCCAGGCCATTTGACTTCAGACCTCTCTCAACTACCCCTCACAACTTTTTTTTTTTGGACTGGGACCTATAAGTTTTCATAACAGATACTGTATAATCGGAGCTCTTCTACTACTGAACATATGGGCACAAGCTAAGTCAAGTTTTGTTCTCCTGCTATTAACTCAGTTATCTGTTCATTTCAGATGATAAATCTAAAACTTAATGTGGGCAAGATGAAGTCCATCAATTTATGCTAAGTGCATTTTGGAAAAATAACCTTCTAAAGCAATAAGAAACTAGAGAATGCAATAGTGAGCCTCTAATATGCTATAAATGCTCCTAATAGGATATGAAAGTCTTAAATCATGGAAATGAAATAGTAAACTCAGATTTTGCAAAGTACTCACTATTATGAAGAAGGTTCTATTATATGATTCTGAGACATATCCTCAGGCAATGTTGGGCTTATTGAAGGCAACTTTGAATTTAAGATTCCCTGTTAGCAAAATCATCTTCAAGTATAAAGGAGAACAATGTGTAAATTCCCTCACTTTACGATTACCTTTGTAGAGCAGATTTTTTTTATGTCCCTTCCACTTTACCAGTCATTCAAGGTAGAGTTTGTCACTGTAGCTGCAGTTGCACTTTATTTTAAAACTTTACTTCCCTTGGGTGAAAAAAATAATTTTCTTCTGATCACAAGCAGAGTCACAAAATGGCACCCAATATTAAAATTTACATAAGAAGGTGAAAGACATGAACCAATATTACTTTCATTTAAAAACAACAATAATAACAAAAATACTTATCAGTTAACAAAACAATGGTACTCTTTCAGAGCTGTTTTTGAAGAGTAATTTCAATTTGATATTTGTTAGGCGTTTCATGTATTGGTGGGGAAATTATAGGCCTTATAAATCTTTGGGGTCCGGAGCTAGGAAGACTCATCTTTATGAGTTTAAATCCAGTCTCAGACACTTAACTGGATGTGTGAATCTGGGCAAGTCACTTAACCCTCTTTGCTTCAAGTCCTCATCTTTAAAATAAGCCAAGAAAACCCCAAGTGAATTTAGGAAGAGTCACCTAAAATAATTCATGGAGTTAAAAGAATTTGAATTCAAATGCTTCTTCTGAAATGTTCTATTTGTATGACATGACAAATCTTTAAGCTTCTTAAGATCTCAAGCAACTATCTAATATAATTTACTGAACAGTTGTTGATATGCATGGATGAAGGGAATTTCCCTTCTAGAAGTTCCTTATTTTAAAGAAGTCATAGGTCTAAGTCCTATTTTTCCTTTACTGTGCGTTGCCATTTAAAAATAAGTATATAGCATCACAACAAAGACATATGACTATGTATGAGAAGAATGGATAATAAAACTATAAATTCTTATGGTGGTACTAGAAAGGACTCTGAAGGTCACCTTATCCATGATATCATAGATGCAAGAGGAACAGAACATTTTAGAGATTTGATTTTTCTCAGTTTAAAAATTGTTTCCCCAACTTCTTACAAGCTTAAAATAATTGATTGTGAAGCAACTCAAACCCAGAAATTGATTGATTTTGCACACTTTATAATTTTCTTTCTGTAATTAAAAAATCCCAAACATAAACCCTTAAAGCAATTTTGTGTCTTAATAAAAAAGGTCAAATTTACTGTTCCTATGATACTAAATTTACTTCATACCTCTCCTAAAGTAGTTAATTTAAAATCGACTTGACCCTGAAATAGATTCCTGTGAATTAATATAAGCACTCACTAACTTGTACCTAAAATCCATTATCATGACCTCATGCTTATCCAACCGTTTTCTGGAAAACTAATTTTAATCCCGACATAATATATATGAACAGTTAGGCTGTACCTATACATACAAATCAATTAAATTAACATAAGTTAAATTTAATTGAGTGACCTTTAGTATATTCGATATCCATTTGCACCCTCCTCCTTTTTGCTTGTAAGCTTTAGTGTCTACAGCTCACTTTATTTTAATACAATGCAATGCAGTCCAAGAATTCAATTATATTTATTAAGCATCAAACATCAAACAACTTTTGGAAACCAGTGATACTTCATGATTCATGCTTTGGGCTTTCTTCATTATAGTTTGAAAATTTCTTCACATTTGTCTGGAAAGATTTACTTTTTATGAAATTGTGCTGGCTAGTTTTTATCACCTCATATTTCTCCAGATGTTTTGCGATTTCATCCTCTATTAATTTCCTTAATGTCTTACCTGCCACTACTACCTACTATTGGTAATTTACAGCCTCCACCATAGATATTTCTTGGAAAATATGACTCTACTAGCTATATTTTAGTCCTTTTGAAGAGACAAAAATCATCTTTGTTAATTATGTAGTTATCTTGTTAGCCTTTTATTTTTAGATTCTCAGTCATGACTTCTGTGCTATACACCCACATATATTCTTATGAGCTTTAATTTAGGAAACACTAATTTTCCTGAGTTTGTTAATGACCACTTTTAACCTTGAGTTTATTTTTGACATCTGATTTCTGGTTTCTCTTGTGCACTGGAAGAAGTCACAAAACAAGTTGACTGGGCTTACTATAAATATATGTTATTTAATTTCAACTCAATATTTCAGCAATGACTTCTTACTCTTATTAATTGTCTATACACCTCACTATATAGTGGCTGTTCTGAACCTCATTTTCACTCAGACTTCATAAAGGACTCTTTCCCCAATGCTTTCAGCTGAAGATTTTGCCTTAGCCTACAATGAAAATATTGAAATATTAATCTTTTTTTCTTTTTAAATTTTCTTGCAAGGCAGTGGGGTTAAGTGACTTGCTCAAGGTCACACAGTTAGGTCATTATTAAGTGACTGAGGCCAGCTTTGAACTCAGGTTCTCCTGATTCCAGGTCTGGTGCTCTATCCACTGTGCAACTTTGCTTCCACCTGGCTCTCATCTTCTATCTTTTCTCAAGTAAACTCTTTGAAAAAACTTTTAGTACTTTCAGAACTATAACTTCCTTTCCCTGAATTCTAAAATTCAATTTTATTTTGTTTACAGGTCCCATTTTCTTCCTCTCCTCCTCCTCTTACATTGAGAAAGACAGGAAAAAAAGACATATCAAACATGTGTAATGAAGCAAAACAAATTTCCATTTTGCCCATGTCCAAATATATTTCTAAATTCATATGTGTGTGTATGATTACTTAAAGCTTCACTCTGAGTCAATCATCTCCCCATCTGGAGGGAGATAGCATGTTTTATCATAAATCTTCTGGACCTATAGCTAGTCATTCTGTTGGTTAGAGTTTCAAAGAATTTCAAAGTTCATCTTCAAACTTTATATTCACTTATTATTTAGACTGATCTTTCTCCTTTTACTCTTTTCACTTTTCATTAGTTCATACTGGTCTTTCCAGTATTCTCAGAAATAATCTTCTTCCTCATTTCATAGAGTATAATACTATTTCTTCATATTCATATATCATAACTTGTTCAGTCACTCCCCAGTTGATAGACTTCCTCCCAGTTTCCAGCTCTTTGCCTCTACAAAATGAACTGCTATATATATAATTTTGTATATATACATCCTTTTCTTTATTTGAGCTCTTTGGGCATATAGACTTAAGTAGTAATATTGCTAAGCTAAAGGTTGTGTACAGTCTAATAGTTTGTTGGGAAGAATTCCAAATTCCTAACCATAATTTCTGGACCAGTTCACATTGATGCTCTTGTTTTGCCACAGCCATAAAGCATCTATCATTTTTCTTTTTGATCAACCAAGACAGTTCCTACCCTCAATAAGTTGACATTCTAATAGGGGAGGACAATGTATACACTGTACTGGGGCTGAGATGAACAGGAAAAGAAAACTTTTGAACTAGATTTCTACTGAGAGTATTTGACACATTGGTTCCAATTTGTGACTGACATAGCAAAGACTCATTAAAAACTGCCACTTCAGTGAATAAGTTTATCAACCAAAGTAGTGAGTGAGATAGTAGTTATAAATAAACAACAATCTTACACTAATGATTTGAAATCAATCAAAGGGTTTGTTTGATATACTACAAGCTTCTTGATAGTCTGATAGTGTTGGAGGTTTCATCAGTTTCCTGTCTGCACAAATTATTTTTTGAGGTGGTTATAAATCTTTCCATTAGTCAAGTGCCATAAGAAATCATCCTTACATCAAATATGTTTAGCAGAATGCTATTCATGACCATTCTAGACGCTAATGGCATACATGTACCATGAATTAAGCATTCCTTCAAGGAGTTAACTTGGTGATCCAGGTCTCCTCAAGATAAGGGAGTAATCTAGTCAACATAGACATTTTGTTCTATGCAGAATTGGGGAAATAAGTCATCATCAATGAATTCTCCCCAAGTTATAATCTTTATCTGATCATTGAAACATTCCTACAAAATGGCTAGAGATTAGTGCAGACAATTCAAGGGACACAAACATGTTCTTTAGTCCTTCTTAGACTGGGTGACCAGTTGGATATACATGTTCTCACATACATACCCATGTACACACACACCCATACACACAGAATCTCAGACTTTTGGGTCCTTGCAATTTTAGATTGGGTGACCAGTTGGATATACATCTTCTCACATACATACACATGCACACACATATACCAAGGAATCCCAGAGTTTCATGGTCCTACAAATAGGAACTAGCATGTTAAATGTTTCCATTAGAAATCTAGTTCAATTTTTCTTCCCCCAGGTTCAGGTTCTGTTCCATATTCTTCCCTGACCACTACTGCCCCATTGTTTGTGTTGTTTTCCTCAATTAGAATACAAAATCAGGATTCTCAGACAACTGCAACTGTATCTCTTACTGTGTTACCTGATTCTCAATCTTCTCACATTTCTCTCTGACATAATTGTAGTTGTTTGTCTTCATTTTGGAAGAAGATCACCACATCAGGGAGGTGATGCTATAATATGCAGGTGAATTGGATTTGAGTCCAGGAGAGGCTGTGCTAAGTCATCAACCTCACTTTTTCCTCTGGAGCCTTCTGGGTCCAGTGGCCAGATATGAGTCAGGATAAGTGGAGATGACCCGGGTTACAAGACAATCAGTGTGAAGGGCTTATTCAAAGTCACATAGCTAGTAAATGATCCAAGTATCTGAAGTCAAATTTGAACTCGAGTCCTTCTGATTTCAGGGAAGGCATCACTGTGCCATCTAACTGACATGATAGCAATACACTGGATATACCAGTACTATTACCAGTGTTTGGTGTGCTTGAATAATCTGCTAAATCTCTCAGGGCAATCTCTGGTTGGTGATCTGTCCTGCCTTTCTTCTACCTCTGTTCCAGTGCTCCATGCTTACTCTTATGGTTTAAACAAATCTTAGATATAAATGGAAAAAAAGAGCCATTTTTGTGACAATGTACCTTTTAAGAACTTTAATTAGAAGCAAAATGTTAAGGGTGTTTTTGGTGGTTGTGAAGGAAAGAAATGGAAACTTCATGTTACAGAGGGAAATCTGTGGAAAATTGCCATCAGAGCCAATTAGACCCAATGTTCTGGAAGAATCAGTCAAGTTGAATAGAGGTTGATCCAGTTAAACATTTCAAGTGCCAGCCATTTAAGGTGCCTAGGTTTTTTTTTTTTATGGAGGGTTCCTTGGCAAGTCAACAGAAGAAACAGGAAACATCTCCTTTAGGGTAGAAAAGATATTCCCTATCAGGGGAGTAGGAGTGATGGGGTAGTTAGTAATAGAAGAGATGAAAGCAGAAACTTTCAAATTTCACAAAAGGAAGGAAGTAGAGATAAATGTGGACAAAGGCCTTGGAGAATGAATAATTAAGCTAGGAATGGTATAAAGTGAAACAGTAAGATAAGCAATTGTGAAATAATAGCACTGTTCATAGATGGGGTAAAGATTTGGGTGTTGGCATCAATTTCAGGATCTTAGAATCAAAAACTGGAAAGGATCTCAGCAACCATATCTTCCAACCCACACCAGAAAAAATATTCCTTTCTAAATAATACTAATACTAATACTAATACTAATACTAATACTATTACTACTACTACTACTAATAATAATCATTCAGTTTTTTCAGAAGGCTTTCAATGAAGGAAAGTTTACCAAGGCAGTTCATTTTATTTATACATAATGCCATATTTGAAAAAAATTCTTATACCACATCTAAATTTGTCTTTTTTGCAACTCCTGCTCCACAGTTTGACTCTCTGAAAGACAGAAAGAACATATCAAATTCCCTTTTTATGTAAGGGCCTTTCAAATACTTGAAAACTATTGTCATCTCTCCCTAAGCCCCCCCCCCATTATCTCCTCTCCAGGTTAAACAAGCCAAGTCCATTTGACTAATCCTTTTCAGATATGATAAACTCTTGCCTATCCTGACCTTCCCCCCAGGAATCTGAAAGGTTTATTGATTTTTTTTACTTCCTAAAAATCAAATTTTCAACTCAAAGTTTAATATAGTACTCTCAGAGTTGAATATATTACTCTCCATATGGTCTGATCAGTGCATAATAGTATAGAAGATAGAAAGATAAAAGATAAAACAGGTGATAAATGCTGGTACAAATATTATAAGGAAATCTGGTCTCTGCACTCAAAAAGCTTTTGTTCTAATGGAAGAAGGCAACATATAGAGGGAAATAAGAAAAGAGGTAGTGGTGGACCTATGGAAGTATGGAGCTGGTTGAGAAGTGATATAGAAGCATGATTCTAAGAAAGCTTGGATGAAAACACATCTAGAGATGAAAACACAGCTGGAGCCAAAAATTATGGCAGAAGGGAATGAGGATGATTCTGACAGAAAGGTTTAGAGATGCTTATGGTAGAACTCATAGTCTTAGATGTTATGCATCCCTTAATTAAACCTAAGGTTACATCAGTTTTCTTAACCACAATATTACTTTGTTGATTCATATTTGGCTTCCAGTTCATTAAAAATATCATGAATTTGAAGTTGAAAAGATGAAAATGTAAAACAAGGACAAGAGGGGAAAAGGAAATTAAACTCAACATTAACCAGTGCCTATTCTAAAAATTATGCATAAATCTATGCCATCCAAAGACAAAGATTACTTGGTTCAACAAGTTGTTAAGGATTGACATTGAGTGATTTATTCAACAGAAATAGAAAATTTTATTAAAAAATATTCACTAATGTTTTAGAAGACTTTTTGTTCAATATACAAAGGAAGAAAAAATGTTCTATAGATGATGAGGTTGTCCAAATGAATCTATTTATAGGTGAAACTGCATTAATTTAATTAAATCCTAGACTATAACAAAGTCTCTAGAATAAAATCAACAATAATGCAAAAAATAGTTTGTTCCGACTATTCACAAAGGAAAAACAAAATGGATGAAAAATTTTTTTTGCCTACATTCTGAGATTCCCTTTGCATGGGTAACTCTTTGAGCTGTTCTAGTATGCATAATCATCAAAAAAAGAACAGTGCTGATGATGGGAACAGTGCCATGAAATGAACAAGAAAAGATTAGAGTGGATCACAACTGAGGAATTTCACAGAATTTTCTTTTATGCCAAACTATTTGCTAATGCAAAAATGTCATTCATATTATCTTATACATATATATATGTATGCATAATATTTGTATGTGAATCCTAAAACAATGATAAATAGAAGACTTAAAATTATAAACCACTCAAATATAGTGCAGAATCATGACGGGAATAAAGGGGAATGCTAGCAATATGGACTCATGGGTAAGACGTAGAGTTAGAGATATCATCCAGGACATATATCATAGGTTTTATAGCTCTTCCAATAGTAATACAAACATGGATATATAAAACTGATTTTGTTCAATGCACATTCTGTATTGTGGCCACTTTGTCATAACTTTTCTCTGTCTAAGTAAATCTGAAAAATCTGCAGTGGCCTCAGATAACATATAGGAAGCTTTCATCTGGTATAAATTGGAAAAAAAATTGAAAATGGAAGTGTTTTAGATTGTGTTGCTATGGAGAAAGAATGGAAGGTTTTGCTTTCCTTTTCAAGAGAAGCAAATTTTGTAGGAAGGAAGGTTTGCTAGAAAATGATACAAAGAATCCTAGGACAAATGAACAGAGCCGTAAAACGGTGCAGGCTGATCAGTTTAAAATTGCAGGCAAAAAATTCCAGTTTCTCTTAGTCATTTTCTTCTCCTAGAGGCTATCTACTTAGCACTCTGCTGACCATGAACAATTTCTTTACCAATTTCATCAGCCACTTAACAAAATGACTCTCTTTTAAAGAAAAAAATATTCTTGTAACAATTTTCCTTCTACATGTGCCTTATCTGTTTGGGTATAATCAGTCATCCTTTTTTGAAAATTCAGCCTAGAAGCAGGATTTGGGGAGTATCAGACCTTTCCCTCACAGAACAGTCAGGACTCCTTTGAAGATTCCACTTTTATTATTTCTTAAACTGCGTTGGATGAAAGTTGATTGCATGCTAGTTGAGGTAAGCTGTCACAGCAGCCTTTTTAGATTAGTTTAGAGAAATGTTGTCACAAACTGGCCCAAATACAAAATGTGCATTGAACAAAATCAGTTTTTTTGCAACATAGCCTGCCAGCAATGTGCACCTAAACCAGAAGAGAAATTCTAACAAAAAATGATGGATTTCAGAGGTAGAGGATGAAAAAGTCTTTCAGGATGTCTTTCTTCTTATCCTTTTAACTGTTTCTTGACCTTTGAAACTTTTGACTTAATAATAATAGCTATCAGATACAAAATGTTGGGGTTAATATGAAGTGGTTAAAAATGACAATGTCTTCTAAGCTGTTAGCCTGGAATATTAGAATGCAGGAATTTAACCACTGGCCTTCACAGTATGGCAGAATGAAGACAACATAGTAGAATGGAGAGTGCATTGTATTTTTAAGAGTTAGAAATTATATTATCAATTCTCAACTGTATTGTTGCTGTTCACTTATTTTTAATCATGTCTTTGTGATCCCTTTGGGGGTTTTCTTGTTGTGGTTTGCCTTTTTCTTCTCCAACTCATTTAACAAATGAGGAAACTGAGGCAATTAGAGTTAAGTTAATTGCCCAGGATCTCACAGCTGAATATGTATCTGAGGCTGAATTTGAACTCAGGTCTTCTTGATTCCAGGTCCAATTCTCTATCCATGGTGTCACCTAACTGCCTTATTCTGCACATACTTTTCCAGTTGATGGTGGTAAAAATGCTAAAGCTGAAGTCAGAAAAGTTTTGGTTCCAATCCTGCCTGGATTGAGCCAATCATTGGTCTTCATCTTTTTCTAGCCTACATCACTGATTTATCTCTATCATGCCATTAAAAAAAAAGATCTTCAATGTTTTCCACATTGAAAATACTCTCTGGTCTTGAGACACCTTTTCAATAATCTTGCTCTAAGAATGAACAATTTTCCTCCAGGCTAATTTAGTTTTAAATGGAGTAATTGAATCTCATTACCTTTTGCTTTGCAACACTTCCCACAACCTCTAATTTAAAGAGTCCAAGGTCAAAGATGTCTCCATCTCTCTTTAGGCTACATTGCTGGCTCAATAGGATTTTCTCTGCCATACCCCAGTATCTAATTCCTGTTTCTCTTCCCCATCTCCACCTTTGTTCAGATCCCTTTTTATGTAAATTTCAAGAGGGCAGGCATTGTCTTTGAGGGGCTGTTTTTACCCCCAACATTTAGTGAAATGTCTCATACATAGTAAGTACTTAAATTAACTTACTGATAGTAACTGCTTTAGGTCTAGTTTCTCACCTGTAAAATGAGCAATTTAAATAGATGACCCCTAGGATCTTTCCATTTCTAAATCTATGGTCCTAAGAATCAACTCTGTTACTTTTTAGCCATGCAAACTCAGACAGTTACTTTCTCATATTATTCTCATTTTCCTCATTGATAGAATGTAATTTAATAGTTTTTGAACTATCTATTATATTGGGATGTTGTAAGGAAAGTGTTGTATGAGCCACTTTCTTGTCATATATTTAGAATTAGAAAGGACTTAGAGGTAATTTAAGTGCTTCATTTTATTGATACGAAAACTGAACCTCATAGAAGCAAAATAGCTTTCTTAATTCTAAACAAGTATTAAGTGACAAAGTTGGGATTCGAACTCCATGCTTTGACTTCAAGACTGGTACTCTTTCTACTGTCCTCTATTGCTTTTAGTATATCACCCAATAAACATTCATATCATTACAGGCCTTCAGGTTTTTTATTTGTTTCTAACTTTTGGCCCTTTCAATATGAAGTATTTTTTAAAAAAGAAATGACTCTTTTTCAAGCTGAGAAACAACTTTCTGCTCCTACTAACATCACATTATAGTATCACAATTTGATCTTTTTATAAGGCCAACTTTGGTGAAAACTTAAGACTTTTTTTTACCACATGCATACAAATGTTTGTACAATTGTCATCATCTAAATTAGCAAGAGAAAATATTTTTAGCAGGACACAACAGAGTCACCCTTACAAGAATCTTGCTTTCAGAAAAGGATGTGATTGATTAACTTTGTTCCAGGATATTACTTTTAAATGGAAAAATTGACAATCCCATTGAAGTTGCACTCTGTGTTTTGCAAACAACTACTGTAACATCAATTCTAGAATATCAGGAAGTTCACGGAATCATATATCTAGAGTCAGAAAGGAACACAGAAGTCATTTGGTTCATTGCCACCTTTTCCCAAATGAGGACAATGAGGCTGAGAGGTTAAATGTCGTGATCAAGGGTGTACATAGAGAGGTAGCAGAACAAACATTAAAATTCAGGTTTGTGTCATCACCTTTAGCCTTCTTTTTATGTTTCATGGGAAAGCTCATCTTGGAATAGTCTTATATTGAGACGATGGTTTCAGGGTTTTTGTTTGTTCATTTGTTTCTAATTTTGTTTCTTTTAATATGAAAGTATTTTTTTTCAAAGGAAAACACCCTTTTCCAAACTGAGTAACATTAGTAATTTGATTCATCATGGATGGAATATTTGGAATGAAGAATATTCAAATCAATCATCATTGCCTGTGCATGACATGCTATACACCATCAAAGTTTGGATGCACAATTAGTCACCTAATTGTGCTGAAAATTCATTTGAATATATGGCTACAATCCCAGCTCCACCCCCCATATTTTTATTACTTCCATTTACATACTGAATAAAATTTAATACTCACTTTACTAAGCTCTATGGTCTGTGCAACACAACCTGTGTGTAAAAGGAAAATGACCTCTATGTGACATCCTAGCATCAATGGTTTCATCAAGGACCCATATTGATTATCTTACATCATGATTCAGGGAATGCTTTCTGTCTTTCTACAAGTAAATTATAGTTTTCAAAGTACATAGTATAGATAACTCTCTTTCTTGGTAAAATAATACACTATATTAGTATTTATATAAATACTTTAGGTAAATCAGTGCCTCTTTACCAGCAGATCACAAACTTGAAAAGGAATGTTAATTGTTTTTGGCCACATGGAACCAATAAGTATATTATTTTTTGACTGAGTTTAAATAAAAACCTCAAAAATATGATAGATGGTCTTCTAAAGTACTTAATTGATTAAAGTTCTCAGTTTAGTGAATCTTCATAATAATTTGTGATCAATAGTCAATTAACAATTATTTTCAAAGTGTTTTCTATATAGCAAACACTATGCTAAGCAGTGGGAATAGAAAGACAATAAAAGAGAAAAAAATCAAATAACCAATCCCTGCCTTCAGGGAGCATACACTCTAATGAAGGATACATCATATATATAAAACTACTTCTAAAACATATTTAGAGTAGATTAGAGAAATTTGAAGGGGGGAAGCATTCACAACTTGGGAGACTTGGAAAGACCTTCTAGGAAAGTTTGGTTTTGAACTGAGTTTTGAAGGAAGCAAGGAAAACTAAGAGACAAAAGTGAGGGGGCAGAGCATTTTATGGTATAAATGAAAAAGTCATCATCTGCTAATTATAATTCCATTACTTGTTGTGGTTATCAATCTAGGGTTGGGTCTTTTTATGCCCATGGGTTAGATTTTTCCTGCTTGACCCCAAAAGATAGAACTAGAAGCAAAAAATAGAAGGTCTAAGTTTAGTATATTGGAGGTGAGAAAGAAGTGAACCAATCTAGAACAAACTGAGAATTTTTCTTCCTGACAGTCATAGCATCTCAAAGTGGAGGTGGTAGAAAGACCAATGGATTCTGAATCAAAGAAGCTGGATTTACATTTTACTTATGATATTTACTAACTGAGAGACTTTGAGAAAGCTATTTAATCATTTTGGGGTTTCAATTTCCTCATCTATAAAATGAGAGTCGGATTAGATGACATCTAGGGTCTATTGTAGCTCTAAATAATAAATGGTTTACATAGTTTCCTAGCCCTCACAGAAATCCCATGAGTTAGACAATAAAAGCATTATTTACCCCTGTTTTTTCAATTGAGAAAACTGAGGCCTAGAGATGTAAAGTGGGTGGTGGTGATGCAGGGAACCATGGGTATAGGGAGTGTTGAGACTAGTTGGAGACAAATTTTGTAAATCTTTTGTTTGCATTGTTAAGGGAATCTTCCTTTTTCCTTTATGTCTAATTTAGGCCAAGGCCTGAAGACCTAACCTTCAATCTGATTTGAATTGCATTCTCTTTTGGTTGAGGCAGCCAGGGCATACAGGCTCTGGAAACACATCTAAGACTCCCATAAGAGACCCCTCCCCAAAAGGCAAAATCTCCAATATGGTGTCCAGTGACTCCAATGATTTGAGTCACTCCCAGGTCACCACCCCTCCCATGGACCCTGAGTGAAAATTTAAGGAGATTTGGGGAAGGGACTCACTCTCTTTACCTTCTCAGACTCCTGTTAAGCCTTGGCAGTGGGTCTACCAAGATCAATTAGCAATCCTTGGCCTTTTCCCTAATCTCTACTTAGCTTTCCCATCACTTTCTTTTGTGTTGTAATTTCTTTAATAAATCTCTATTTTCTTTCCATACCTACATTCTGGGTCAGGATGATTCTTAACAGGCAATAATCCAAGGCAACAGTGGTGTAAGGTCCCATGGTTAGAAAAATAGCAGAGTAGTTGGACTTTGGATGTAGAGAGTTAAAGAGAGAAGGCCCTTAGAAGTCATCTAGTTCAACTTCCTTACTTTTCAGATGAGGAAACTGAGTTCCAAAGAACTCTTTACCCAAGTGATATTTGTTACCTCAATTGGCATTTCTGAAACAAAGGCAGAATGAGTGTCAAATTGTAGAGGGCATTTTTGGTCAGTCATGAATTAGACTAGAAGCAATTTGAAATGTCTTCTAACAAAGATTCCTATGATTCTACTATATTGTTTAATCTAGAATATTGATATAATAGTTGGAAAGAATTGGATGAAAGTCCATGGGATTCTTGAGCATGATGGGACTTAGAAGAAATATTAAATGGTTGATTAAAGTGCTCCAAATTGAACTTCCATGATCATTTCATGCCACTTCCATTCTGACCATCATCTCCATCTTCTACACTTTCGGAACCATGGACTCCATCTCTATCTTAACAATAATTATGATAATATGATATTATTAAAATAACATTTATCTAACACTTTAGATGCTTTATGTTTGTTATCTCATTTGACCTTTATAACAAAACTGTAAGATAGATGCTATTGTTACCATTATTTTATTGATTAGGAAACTGGATTTCAGAGAAGGTAAATTATTGCTTGGGGTAACATAGCTAATAAGTGTCTGTTAGGATCTAAATTTATGTTATCCTGACTCTAAGGCAAATGCTCTCCTTTCTGTCTCCTAGTCATCATCAGCTCCAAATAATAAGCACCATCCCCCTTCCAGTTCAGATTTATGTGTCATTTTCCTCTATTAAAAATAAACTTTTGAGGGAAAAGGACTGACATGTTTCTGTGTTTGTATGCTTCTTAGTATTTATATACCATAGAGTCATGCTCATATTAAATATTTAACTGCCTGTCTGTCTATCTGTCTCTCTTTCTCTCTCTCTCTCTCTCTCTCTCTCTATCTATCTATCTATCTATTTATCTATCTATCATCTATCTATCATCTATGTCTTCCCCTCCCCTGCTCTCTAGTTAGAGATAACCAGAGTGCTGGACCCATAGTCAAGAAGATCTGAATTCAAATCTAATTTAAGACACTGGCTATGTGACCTTGAGCATGTCACTTAACCTCTATCTACTTCAGTTTCATTAACTCTAAAAAGGGAATAAAAACAGCATCTCTTTCAAAAGCTTGTGAAAATCAGATGAAATATTTATAAAGTGCTTAGCATAGTGCCTGAAGCATACTACACATTTAAGTGATTTTTTTTTCCATTCAGAGAATAAGATTTCCCTTATTTCACAAGTTGCTTTTTGAGACACCAGTAAAAAGTATCTGGTAATCAAAAAACTTCTACCTTAAGGAAATTATTAACTTACTTCTACAAAATAAGTGGTGAAACTAGTAAGAGAAAGAAGCTGGTAATTAAATTTATACTTTTTCATGTTTTTTGGGCTGGTCAATGAGGAAGAAAAGAAAGAAGAATTTGCAGATTGGGAACATCACAATTTCATTCTCTACTCAAATGGTAGTTGTCCTTCTCTGCTCTATAACAAGAATGGAAATGAAGTGGAACATGAGCTTGTGTTCACTGGTGAGGCAGCTTAGATGATATGGGAGGGGTCTCTATTTACCAAAGTCATTGATGCCTGAAGAGAGCAGATGCCTCTTTATTTCCATTTCTAAGACACATCATCGTTAGTTGGCCTCTAAATTGGACCAACTTTATTGAAGGGGGTTTGCTACCACAGTCAGAACTCAATTGATAAATTAGATCATGTGCACAAGGCTAGATAGAGTCCAGGGAAATGTTTGACCTGAGTGAGCTCACTATGATCCACTTAGCTCAGGGTAGAAACCCTTTTGAACTGACTTCTAGGTTATGGATGGGGCATGGAAAGCTTGATTAACTTTATGTGTTAGGTGAATAATTTAATTATATACATAAAATGACTGTCACCAACCGTTTGTTTTTACAGCCTTGCATGGCCAACATAAAAATAAACAAACCAAGGCATACTATTGATGACAGATAAATAGTGCTAACAAGCACCACTAATACTCATTAGTTAATTATAATGAACAGGATTCAGGGATGCCTCTCAAATCAATTTTCAAACATTAATGGTCTTATTCATTTGCAATATAAATTCTTAAATTAAAAGATTATAGGATCATAGATCAAGAGCTGAAAGGAACCATCCAAGCCAGCTCTTTCATTTTACTAGTGAGACTACAGAGTTAGGGAAATGAAAAGACTTACCTAAAGTCCCATAAATATAAGAGTCAATTGGCTTTAGATGAGGTCCTTTGGCTCTGGAGTCTGTTCAAATTAGAATTCTTTCATATTGTTTTAACTTTAATTCCCAGTTCCTAGCACTGTGTTTGGCACATAAAAGATACTTAATATATACCTGTTGGTAGGTTAATATGGGACACCAGAGTCTTAGGGTGATCTGAATTTATTTATTGTTCCTCTATACATTTGATAATGTATATGTGTAATTTAAACATATTATACTGTAGAGTCCCACTTCTGAACCCACTCAATCTTCCCCAGGCAAGTGTTGGAGAAGCAGTAGACAAGGATTACAAAGGAGACAAGTACTCCATCAAAATCTCCAAGTGCTCCATTTATTCACCAGAATAAAAGTGCTTAAATATATTTCCAGTCTCTAATCCATTCCCACTCCCATAGTACTTAGCAAAACAAGGTTCTGATGTTCAAAGACACAAAGTGAAGATAATTCACAATGTTCCCATACACAATGGTTCCCAACATTATACAAATTGTACATATATGTAGGATTATCATTGATCTTCAGCGATGAAATAATAGTAGTTATCCATGTGCAGAATTATTTCATACTCTCACTGAGTGCAATTGTCATTGAGTTCAAGGTCATCTTCAATACTCCAGTTTTTTCCTGTTTTGTTTCCTCTAATTTACAGTCTGTATTCAATGTAAATCAGTTCCATTATATGAGTTTTCTTAGGCTGCATCTGTGATTTTTCTATGGTAATGGAATTCTTTCCATTGAATTGATCTTTTGTACTTATTTTTCTCATCATTGACATTAATGAGCTATTTGTGTCTAAGTAAGAACTGGCCCTTTCCCAGTTGGATTCTTTCTCTATCTGTGGTAGCGTTAACTCACTAAGGTGATTTAAATGGATTTCTCATCTTCCAGGAAATCCCACACAATTTCTTTCAGGCACATTTACCAAAACTCTGATTTACCAATCACCATAATAGTGATTGGAAAGTATGTAGGATTTTACTTTAGTTTTCAGACTCTAGAGTTATCTTGTGCTATTATTGAAAATGGATGGAGAGATTGGGAATTTGTCCACATTCAAAGTGTTTATGTCTTTCTGAATTTCTGATTTTCCTTCTATATGTATGTATTTCCTACTTCCCAACATTAAGATAGATTTCTAGGATATATACTTTGAATTTTATATATGTTATCTGGTGAATATAATATATTCTAAGGAACATAGAAGTTGCTCTGATTTTAGAAAGTAAGATTTTAGATCAGTTTTTTTTAGGTTTTTTCAAGGCAAATGGGGTTAAGTAGTTTGCCCAAGGCCACACAGCTAGATAATTATTAAGTGTCTGAGATTGGATTTGAACCCAGGTACTCCTAACTCCATAGCTGGTGCTTTATCCACTATGCCACCTAGCTGCCCCTAGATCAGTTTTTAATGATAAAAGATATTTTCGCAGACCAATATTTTGTTCCTTGAGATATGTATTATGCTATAGAAGAATCAAGTGAACTAAATCAAAATTATTGTAAAGAAATCAATCTTTTTCCATGAGTGAAACTCTAAGAGTTTGCAGGCTTTTATTTTTATGCTCATACATTCACATCACTTATATTCTATCACTCTGATAAATATAATCAATCAACAGAGTACTTGCACTAGGAATTAATTGTTGTCAGTTGATGTATTTAATGGGACATCACACTTCATTAACTTAGCTAACTCATTAAGCTTAATCAGACATGTAAGAGAAGAAGTTAATGATCAAAGTTAAAAAAGTCTGGACTCTAGAGAGTCTTCATTTGCAGCCCAGAAAGTTGAAGCTCAAAATAAATAGTTTATTTATGCTAGAAAACACCTTTCATCCAATTTGCTTATGTGCCAAGGAAGGAAATGGGGCGTCATCCTACTTTGGGATGGAGCACATGCATTTTTCTTGAGTATTTTATGGATTTTTACTTTTATTGGTATGATTACCTCCTTCCTTAACCCTCCTTCACTGATATTCAATTCAGTTAATATGGATAAACATTTAAGTGCTCTCCATGTACAAAAGACTGTGCTAGACAACAGATGCACAAAAATCAAAATGGTTCCTGTCCTCAGGGAGTTTACATTCTGTTGATGAATACTACCAACTTTATATTCCTTTTACAATGAATAAAGACTCTATGCATTAGTGGATAGTCTTTGGGAGAAGTTATGCTACAAAAGCTAATCATCTCATAGCCAAGCTGGTGATGAGATTCTCCAAACGTAGCTAGAATGGTTCTCTCTCCATTGATAGACATTCAGTAAAGTAATTTCTAAACTTGCATTTGAAGAAGTTTTCCAGATTGGAAGAATCTACCAGAGTCCAAGCATCATTAATGAGGCAATGGAAATACTTTGGTGGAGCATGAGCACTATTAGGGAATAAAAGAAAAGAAATCACACTTTTTATATATAAGGTTCATGTAGAGTTTAATTATTAAGTCTTGGAAGTTGACAAAGAGGATTTATAGAATAGGTAGAAGAAAATACATATTCTTAGACAAGGGAGGAAACACAAAATCCAGCTAACTCAGCTTGCTCCTGAAGAAGAACCCTTTCAGTATCCTTGTCAAGTGGTCCTCCAGCCTCTGCTTGAACACCTTCAGGGAAGGGGAACCTTCTGAGGCAGCTTATGCTACCTTATTTAGCCTTTACACCTTGCCCAGCTTCACATCATTCACCCTGTCACTACATGTATGTGGATTTCTCTTTCTTTGGGAACTCTAAAAACACCCCAACTGTTCTTAGGAAGGGTATGCCAGTGAACACCTTGAAGGTTCCATGCATCCCTTTGACTTCTTAGAACAAAAGATCTTTCCTACTTGGGCAGCTAGGTGGTCCAGGTGGATAGAACATCATACCTGGAGTCAGAAAGACTCATCTTGAGTTCAAATTTGGTCTCAGACACTTACTAGTTGTATGATCCTGAGCAAGTTACTTGATCATATTTACCTCAGTTCATCATCTGTAAAATGAGCTAGAGAAGGAAAGGTCAAAACACTATATTTACTATCTTTTTCCAATAAAACCCCAAATGGGATTAAGGAGAGTCATATATGACTGAAATGATTGAATAACAACTCTACTACTGCTCTATGTGTATTATCTTTTCTATTTGAATGTAAGCTCCATGATGTCAGGGACAATCTTGCTTTTACATTTGTATTTCTATCCTTTACCATGGTGTTTGGCATATAGTAAATACTTAAAAATACTTTCCTTTTTTCATTTGTTTGCTCATTCATTCCTCCATGTTTACCTCTCATTAAATATTTGAAGATAATTATAGTATCTAAATCTTTTCTCCAGGCTAAATATTCAAAGGTCTTTCAGATGATTTTCATCTGGAAGAATCTTGAGACTTTTTCACCATCCTGATTTTCTTATGTAGGTACTATCAACTGGGGACCTTATCAATGTTCCTCCAAAAATATGGTAACTAGCTAGAGGTGAATAAAATGCTTCAAATATTGTTTGACCAGGTCAGACTATAGCAGAAACATCACTGTATAAACCTATATCTATAGCATCCCTATTATTTACTTGCTTAGTTGTACAGTCAAAAAAATAGTTGATTTTAGTGTGGTATCCTACAAATATCTTATTGCTACATCATTGTTTGCATATTATATTCCCATTATATTGTAAGTTTATGAAGGACAAGAGCTATTTTTTGCCTTTCTTGACATTCCAATACTTAACATATAATACCTGGGGCATAGAAGACACTATTATATAGATGCTTGTTGATTGGTTTTAGATATTATTGATGAAGCTCATTGATTCTTTATGATCACTGGTTCCTTTTCTAGATTAAAAACTCTTAGTCCAGGGAAAGATTAGGATTGTATGTGGTTGCTGATGGGCTAATTAATCCTTAATTATATAAAATTTATCTGGCTTCTTATGTTTTAATACTCTCTCTTCTAATGCCAATCCAGTTGAAGCTCATATCTTTTTATGTACCTTTTCAATATTCTTCTTTAACCTAAGTATATACAGATGTGAAATACATTGGGAAAATAGGAAATGTTTTCTAAATAGTATAGCAAATGATTTTTAAATGCATGTCATGATCACAGTTCTGACTTCCATACCAGATGGAGAAAATATCAATGGGATCCATCCATAGAATCCCAGGATCACAGATTTAGAGTTAGAAGATAATAGAGGAGGCTTTCCCCTGGAAAATTTTACTACCTTTATTTTCACTACTCAATAATTATTAAATACCAAACAAACAAATAGTGCCAAACATTATAAAAACAAATGAGTGAAACAATTACTGTTTACAAGGTGCACTCTTTCTCATGGAAAGCATATATATATGTGTGTGTGTGTGTGTGTGTGTGTGCGTATATAAAATATATACATACATACATCCATACTATATATCTATACAAATATAGCACATAATATATGCATAATAAAGAATAAAGAAAAATCAAAAGTGAGTTAAACACAAAATCGTTTGAGAGGGAAGACAGAGATTGAGGATCTCAGAAAGACTTCATTTCATGTAATGGTAATAGTAATGGTAATTTAGTAGAAATGCTTTAGTAGAAAAAATAGTAATAGTAATGGTAATTTAATAGAAATGCTTTAGTAAAGTTAAACATATTAAAAAATAAACATTTATTAAGCTACTACTATGTGTTGAACATGGGAATATGAAATTAAAAAAAGGGAAACAATATTTGTTCTGTAAGGGCTTAATTTCTACTGGACAAAAGAAAATCCTTCAAAGTTTAGATCATGTAGTATATTATAAAGCCATCTTTTTTTCTTTTTGTTTTTGCAAGGCAGTGGGATTAAATGATTTGCTCAAGGTCACACAGCTAGGTAATTATTAAATGTCTGATTCCAGATTTGAACTCAGGTCCTCCTGACTCCTTGGCTGGTGCTGTAGCCATTGTGCTACCTAGCTGCCCCAAGTCATCTTCTTTTCAAGGATACAAATTGGAACTATAGCTGGCATTTGATTTGATTCATTTTTTTCAGCAAGGCAAATGGGGTTAAGTGGCTTGCTCAAGGCCACACAGCTAGGTAATTATTAAGTGTCTGAGACCGGATTTGATCCCAGGTACTCCTGACTCCAGGACCGGTGCTTTATCCACTGTGCCACCTAGCTGCCCCTGATTCGTTTTTTATTTTTAAAGATAAGAAAACCTAGGTGAAATTTAACTTAACAGACAATTCAATTCCATTCAATAAATATTGATTAAATTTCTACAGTCTTCTAGGCTCTGCACTAAGATTGGTGATATGAAGTTGAAAATAAAAAAATCCATTAAATCTGAAAATTTCCTATTAGAGAAATCTACTATCTAATAATTCCTTTGATTATTTTATCAGACTCACTAAGCTAACTTGTGCCTGCACCAGAACTAGGATATGATGCAAGAATATGCCAGTAAATGCTTAACAATTGACTTTTGAAAAAAAAGTACTCATAATATACCATCATCTTTAATTTTTATTATTAAAATTTTCTCTATAATTTTATTATGTCTAAATAATCAGTAATTCAAGTCCTGATTGATGGCATTTGCTGATTTTCAAAACATAAATATTGATTTCTAAAAATATAAAAAGTGAAAATTTAACAATAGGCTCTTGTAAGTTAATATAAGCTGTTGTCAGCACATCCTGATGTGGTTTTCTCCCCTTAAGTTTAGTGTACTCTTCATTATATTACAATTTCATATGATTAAATTTATCAGAATTTTTATTTTAATATTACAGTTATTTTCATATGCATCTCTTTATTTACCTAGTGAATAGGTCCATTAAAACAAAGATATAAAAAGAGTCAAAATTAATTCAGCTGAACAAGTGACACTTTGCGTCAGTATAAACAGTATTCTACTCCATAGCTGCCCTCCCTCTCATGTTGATGTATTGTTGGTTTTCCTTCATTCTCAATGAGAACTAAAATGATATTACTATATAAGTATGCCCAACTGTGGCTAATCAGATCAATACTGAAATGGGTCAGGAACAAATAATTCATATGAACTTTGGGAATGCAGCTGTTTCTAAATTTGTGTATCTTATGTTTCTTTTGAGCTACTATAATTTTACTTTGTTCATATAGTACAGCCCCTTCTCTGATGTGGGTATCTCCCTGTGCCAGTAACTCCCATGTCTCACAATCAATTCGAAAGTTTTTCAGACAGTCCTTGAGAATGTCTTTATGCATTTGTTCTGAACTCCATGTAAGTGCTTGCCTTATTTGAATTCCCCCATACAATAGTCTTTTAGACAAACAGATTTTTGATATTTGAAAAGTGTGGACAGTCAATTGGCATTGCACTCTGCAAAATAGCGAATGCTTAGCAGCTCAATTCTAGGAATGACCTCAGTGTCCAATATTTTATCTTGTCACAGTCTTCCTAAGATAATTCAAATAGATTTAGTTTCCTGGCATACTCTTCAAGTTTCCCAGGCATACAACAATGAAGTCAACTCAATAGCTCCATAGACCTTCAATTTGGTAAATAGTCTAATGCTCCTTCTATACCATTGTTTTCTTTGGAGCCTCCCAAATTAGTGAGCTAGCTCTGATAATGCATGATCAACATTGTCATCTGTGTGCACATCCTGGAAAATATAGTGCCAAGTATATTGTCAATCTACAGCATTCAAAATTTCTCCATTTCCCTTACCTGAGGGTTCCATATATGGATGTTGTGGTGCTGGGTGGCAGAAGACCTTTTTTTTGGTGTTAATTGTTAGGACATACTTAGGACAAGCAGTAAAGAATTGATCCATATTTTGTTGTACCTGAGTCACAAAGATTTCATCATAATCTTGGCTTGTGGACTTTTCAAGTTAAATAATTTACCATTAATGTGGTAGCTGTCCTTGATGCCATTTTTGTTTTTGTTGAAGATATCTGACAATATTGCAGAATACATTATGTTAAAAAGCACTGGAGGAAGCACACAACCCTGCTTAACTCTATTGGTGATTGAGAAAATTTAAAAGAATAAACTATTATCTAAAACCTATTCAAACCTACCATTATTGAACTGATAAACAATATAGGTGATCTTCTCACAACTAAGAGTGGCAAAGGCCTTTATTAGATAGATGAACGTTTTGTATAGACCTTTGTTCTACTCCTTATATTTCTCCTGTAGCTTGTCAAGCAATAGTTGTCCATATCAATTGTCCTTTGCTCAAATTACACTGGTTCTTTATTAAGGAGATTTCTGGCAAGAATCATTCTGTCAATGACTAAGAGACCTCAGAGCCCCCCTGTGATTGCTACAAGACAGTCCATTTCCCTTTTCTTTATAGAGATGGAATGGAGGTATCCTTGAATTATTGGGGAATGATTTCCTCTTGTTATAGCAGTCAGGTTTTATATGAATAGTGGACTCTCTGCATGGTAAATCTCAGCCAGAATAGAATCATCACCAGTTGCTTTGACATATAGGAAGAACCTAAAGGCACCCAAAAACCTCTTCTTCAGTTGGAAGATCAATTAAAGAAAAACTGACTTCAATTTGAGTCTATAGTCAAAGGCTTCAGTATTGATTGGATGGTGATCTGTTAAGAACACTATGGAATTATTCAACCCATCTCTTCAGGATCATGTCTTTATTACTAATCAATGAGGCTTCATCAGCACTGAGTAGTTGAGATACACTAAAGGTCTTTGGTCCATAAATAGCCATCAAGACATCATAACAATATTTTGGATTGTTACTAATAGTATAAAGAATCCTATATCTCTCTAAGCTTACTTTTTATTTTTTTAGGTTTTTGCAAGGCAAATGGGGTTAAGTGGCTTGCCCAAGGCTACACAGCTAGGCAATTATTAAGTGTCTGAGACCGGATTTGATCCCAGGTACTCCTGACTCCAGGGCCAGTGCTTTATCCACTGAGCCATCTAGCCACCCCTCTAAGCTTACTTTTGATGGAATTAAATGTTTTCTTAGATACAGAAAAACTATTCTGCTGGTAAACCTTGTGGAGTTCTTGTTTTTCATTTAGAAGTTTCTGAATTTCCTAATTATTTTCATCAAACCAATCATGTTTGAGAGTATTTTGACCCAGATGAGCAAATGCAGTTCTTATCTACTAAATTTCTGAAAACTTGACAACTACTTTTCTGTTCCATTGTATTTGATGGTTCAGCTTTCACTTCAAGTTAGCTAAAAACTTTTCATTCTTAGAAAAGTAATGTAATCTATTGATATTGTATTCTGGTATTCATCTTGTCTTGATTAAATGGGAGTGTTTCATTTAGAGAGGGCAAATCTATCCTTGGTCCAGCACTCTATTCCACACATTACTTTGATTACTCTCACATTCTGTCTGAATCTTTTCGTTTTTATAACATATTAAAGAATATTAAGTGCCAAAGTTTGCTTGTAGCTTGCATCCACAAAGTTTTATTATGTTTAGATAAACAGAAGACAGTATTGGTGATGAGGTCTTGAGATGCACAGGACTTTAGTACTAAGTGACCATGGCTGTTGCTGTTTTTAACTCCAATTCTTCAAGGGATTCCCTGCCATATCTGATAATACGTACCTGTTCTGGCATTAAAATCACCTAGAATTTTTCACTTATCCTCTTTCAGCACATTAATGATGAGGGTCTTCATAAAATTTTTCTTTGACTTCATTTGGGTTTGTACTAGTGGGAGCATATACACTGATGATGACGATGGAGTAGCACTTTTCTGCAAGAGGGAATCACATTGTAATGAGTCTTTTTTTTCCTTTTGGGAAGCATATAAGCTTGTTGACTAGATTGATTTTGATTGCCAAACCTATGCCAATCTCATTGTCTCTCCAGCATTGTAGTCACTCCAGAAAAAACTTTTATATTGCTCTGACTCTGGTAAACTGACCTTAAATGTTGCCAGTTTTACTTCACTTCAGGTTGCAGTGTTGATGTGATATCTGTTGAGTTCTCTTGCAATAAGAGCTATTCTTTTTTTCAGGTCTACTGGATTTTATATTTTCTATAAGTGTGTGCATAATGCGCATTCTGATGGTGAGTGAAGTTATCTTCACAAAAGGTTTTGCACATTTATTTGTGTTTTGACCATAGAATGGGATGCCTACCTGCCAGGGCAAGAGGCCAGCGTTGGATGAGCAGACAATTTTACCCACCTCTTCTAGCTCCTTCCTCATGTCAGAAAGTGAGTGGTATGGTTCTTTAAAAATCATTAGAAACCCAGAAGATTGCTGAATCCCACTGCTATTTCAGGCCAGTGAGAAGAAATCTTATGACCTGTTTGTGTGCAGAGTTGTGACTATAGCCCCCATTGTACCTGCACCTGTTGCTTCATCACATACCTGTAGCCACAGGACTTCAAAGTAGGTAAAAAGGGCAAAATGACATAGGTGATGTCTTTTGACTCACAAATAAATTGGATTTAAGTGAGGCAGAGTGACATAAACTATTTAGCCTTATTCTCTCCTCGAGAGGGGTTCCAATGAGAAGAAAAAAGTCAAGATGACTGATACTTAAGGATAAAGGGTATGACTTTAGCAAATTCAATGACTAATTGTAAGTGTTCGCAGCATCTGCCTCACCCACCTCCATGACTCTCAGAGCAAAGTTTTCTCATTCCCCCATTTCATAAGGGTGAGTCTTCACGTGCTTTGGGGAGACACCTCATTTAAATCAGTTACTTTCAACCTGGTTAGGTCCATCTGCCAAAATGTTTACTGTGAGATTGCTGCCATGAATGCTTCAGTTTATTGAAGTCATAGGTAAGAGTTAGGTGAACCAGGTGTACACCAAAGATGGAAAGCAGTTCTAAAATGACAGCAGCTCTCACCCCAGAGGTACTGGTATTTTATAAATACTTTCACCTTCTCTCTCCCCCCACTTATATCCCATGTGAATTATAGGATTATACTTGGCAAATCAAAAACAATGCATTTAAATGACAGTCTGAAAAATATATGATATATATATATATATATTCACATATACTCAAATTTCTATAGATAAAGATAGATATTTGCCTTCAGAGAAAACACATTTCTTCCCATTGACCATATTGAAATATTTGAATTTTTAACGAATCTTTCTGTAGTCTCACATGGAATTTTTTTCCTCCTGCTTTTCTTCATATTTCATGCTCCTATTTCTGTGGCATATCAATTTAATTTCTCTTTCTAGGTTATACACAACTCTTGTTTACACTGAGATTTTAATTTTCCATTGTGCAAATTTCTTTTGCCAGAATTGAGAAGTGCAATTTTGACTGTTAGATCTTTGAGAATTCTGGTTTTTTTAGGGTTTTGGCATATTTTTCCTGAAAATATTTCTGATTGTTTGCTTTGCAGGCATATTTATGAATAATGGTTTTTTATAGACATTGAATGTCTAAATTTGGTTTTGTTACTGATTTTTGGCAAGCAGATTACAACTGGTGTTTCTTACTCCTAAATAAAACACATCTCAGTGTTACTTCTAATTTTGTTGTCAAGAAGAGATTCCCCTCAATGATTCAGATGGTGTTAAAATGATACATAAAATGATGCATAAAATGAAATTCTTCCCGAATTTGTCATCTCACTCATCCAAGAGCTATCTTCAGGTATTTCAGGTTGCTATTCTAAATATGTTATGAGGTTCATGCTGTATATCTATATACTGCAGAGTTACATACTGATTCTCATAAGCACAGTACACAGGAGATGAATTAAAATGATATATTGCACTTTCATTTCCCACCTCCCCATACAATGATGCAGTTTAGGAACAACTTAAAAGACAACTTGGCTATGTATTCAGTCTTTAACTTTTACATTTATAATATGTTTACATTTAAAAAGATAGTTTGTAAATGACTAAGTCTTTTTTTCCTTATCATAAGATTATGGTACTTAGAGTTGGATGGGACTTTAAGAATAATCTAGATATTGGAAGTAACTATGTGGCATTGGGATTAGAGAACTGGATTTTTTTTTAGGTTTTTGCAAGGCAATGGGGTTAAGTAGTTTGCCCAAGGTCACACAGCTAGGTAATTATTAAATGTCTGAGGTCGAATTTGAACTCAGGTACTCCTGACTCCAGGGCCTGTGCTCTATCCACTGTGCCACCTAGTCACCCTGAGAACTGGATTTTTAAATTAGGATGATTTGACTCTGAATCCTACCTCTGACACTTGCTAACTCTGTGTACCGGGGGAAATCACTTGACTTTTTTTGAGTATAGATTTCCTTATTTGTGAAATGGGAATTTAAATAAAATTGCCTAATTGAGAGTTATAAATTGGATGGAATCCCAGATCAAGAGGAGGATCCTGCAGTTCTGGCAATATTTCCAACAGAACATTCCACAGTGATGGACTCTAACAGTAGTACACTGGAAATCTAACTAAGCTCACAGGTTCAAACCCATGTCGGGAACTTGAAGAGATCAGCCCACCCTGAGAATATTGAAAGCCAGCAGGTTCTCAGGCTGTGCTATATTGAGGTCATGGAATTTAATAATCCAAGATAGGTGAGCAATAGGACTAGCCTAAATCTTCTGGAAGTTTGCAGGATTTGGTTCAAAGATAAAAGTCTAAAATCAGAAAGTAGATCAGAAGGATGAGCAAATTAAAAAAATTATAACATAAAAAGATATTATTTATTTTGATCTTGATTTTTTTTGGTTTCAGTGGTGTAGTGGTGTACTAAAAGCAAGTACTCCTACCCTGAGCAGATAGATAACTAGTTTTGCCCATGGGTACTAAAAAGTTAAGTGACTTACCCAGGATAACACATCAGTCAGTATCAGGCAAGACTTGAAATGAGGTTTTTCTAATTACAAGACTTCCTCTATATTGCCTCTCTGGTCTTGTACACGCTAGGCATTTTATTTATTTATCTATTAATCTATTTATTTATGTATTATTGTTAATTGTCTTCACTAAAGGCTTTTTCAGTGAGAAAGAGAAATGAAATGGGGGAAGGGTTTTTTCAAGAAGGAAGTGAGGTTGATAGACCAAGAATCGATATTCACAGAACCAGGAAATTTGCAAAGGTTTGTTATATGGAGGAATTCAGGATCAATGGGGGGTGTTTAGGCCTTTCTTTCAGGAAGATAACAGTGATGTCAAAACAGAGGATTATGGCTATAGGAAAGAGTGCATCAAGAGGCCACCAGCTGAATAGAAATGCAGATGTGGGGCAGAAAGACCATAATGGAGCTTCCTCATTACAGCCACAGTGGGGGGAGGGGAGGAGGATTGCTCCATCTGATTCAGAGGGCAACATTTTTTAAGAGTAATCTCTGAGTATTACTAATCTTCATAATCAACCTCCAGGAACCCCTATGTGTGGTGTGTTCCCACTTCTCACACTACAGGCAAGTGGTTTAAAAAATATCTATATTCAGTTTTTATTCATAGTTTTTACAGGCTCCCAAGAGGCAAATGCTATAAAGTAGTCCTAGGTCCCATGAACTCAGCAGTCATAAAAAGATATTTTTGATGACAGACTCTAAAAATAAACTCAGAAATAGAACATTTATAAGGAAAGTCTCAAACTAAAACACATATTGAGCTCAAGGTCAACCATACTTCTTGGAAGAGATGAAACAAAAGATTAAATGAAGTGTCAAAATGGTTTCATATGTAACATAAGAGGTCTAGAGGGAAAAAAATTGGAAAAAAATAATTACTATGGAAGAAAGAATTGGGAGGGGAATTAGTCACTTGCCACAAGAAATATAAAACTTCATCCATGCAACAGATTTTCTGAACATTAGAATGGATCATATAGAAGCCAAAAATTCCATGACAGCAGAAAATATTAAAACAAAGTCAAAAGGCTGAAAAATTCATAAAGGTAAGTCATCTGATAGCAAAAAAACTGATCTAGAAAACAGAATGAGGAAACAATGTTCAAGAATCATAGGTATCTCATTTTTTCCAAAGCAGTGGTGTTAAGTGACTTGCCCAATATCACACAGCTAGGTAATTATTATTGTCTGAGGCTGGATTTGAACTCAGGTCCTCCTGACTCCAAGGCCAGTGCTCTATCCACTATGCCACCTAGCTACCTCATGAATCATTGGACTATCTGAACATCACGACCATAGAAAGAGCCTTGGTATGATACTTTAAGAAATCACCAAAACCAGTGCACTGTCCAGATCTTTCTAAAGGTCAAAGTAGAAATAGAAAGAATCTATCCATCACTTCCTGAAAGAAATTCTAAACTGAAAATTTCCAGGGTCATTATTTGCAAAATTCAGAGCTTTTATATCAAAGAAGGAATACAAGGAGTCAGAAAGAAAGATTTTATCTACTTAGAAGTCACAGTTAGAATCATACATGGTTTAGAATCCACCACTATGAAGAAGTGGAGAGCTTGGAATATAATATTCCAAAGGAAAATATATAGACTTATAATCAATAATAACTTACTTTGGAAAAAAATCAAAATAATTTATGGGGGAAATAATGGATCTTTAATGAAATAGAAGACTTCCAAGCATTCCTAATGAAAAAACTAGGGTTGTATATAAACTATGAAATACAAATGCAGAAGTAAGGAAAAACATAAGATAAATATGAGCAAATGATCATAAGAGACTAAGCAATGATAACCTGCTTGCACTGAATATTGGGAAATGATTCCTTTGTTTTCTCAGACCTCTTTCATCATCAGAAATCATAGAGAGAGTCTAGTTAGAGGTAGGGTTTAGGAGTGCTTTATATAATATTTTGATGATCTCAGAAGAATAATAGGAAGGAACTGGAGGAAGAAGAAAAGGGAGAGAATTAGTAGGGGAGAGGAAGAATCTGGGAAATTATTTCACATAATCAGAGTACACAAGTAGGGGTCTAACATATGGGGAGAGTAGGAAATAGTTGAAACTCATATTCATCGAAACTCATCAAAAGAAGATAGAACACACACAGAATTGGGTATAAAAATACATTGCACTCAATAGGGAAATAGGAGGGAAAGGAGAGTAAGGGATGGGGATATAGAGGCAAAATAGATTCAGGGAGAAATTGGTCCTATGTAAATTCTAACTAATGGTGCACAAAATTTTAGATAGTTTTTTTTTGTGTGATGGCAAAGAATTGGAAACTGAGTATGCCTATTAATTGAGGACTGTCTGAACAAGCTTTAATAAATGAATGAAATGAAATATTCCTGTGCTTTCAAGGGATGGCTTCACTTTGGTAGACATGTGAACTGAGATGTAGTGAAGTGAGCAGAACCAGGAAAACAGTTTACATAATGATATCAACATTTGTTAAAAAAAAAAAAACAACCTCAACTTAAAGATGTAGGAACACTAATGAATGCAATGATTGGTTCACACTGAAACTTGCTACCTAAACCTAAATAGAGAGGCAATGGCATTAGGTTGCTGATTAGGACATATTTTTCTTAGAGATGACCAATGTGGGAATTTGTTTATTTTGATTTTAAATGTTTGTAACAAGTTATCTTTTTATTTCTTTCTTATTGGGGTGGTGGAAGAGAGGAGAATTTGAGGTTTTTAATTGATTGAAAATGAAACTCAGATGGTTAGGTGGCACAGTGGATAAAGCACCGGCCCTGGAGTCAGGAGTACCTGGGTTCAAATCCGGTCTCAGACACTTAATAATTACCTAGCTGTGTGGCCTTGGGCAAGCCACTTAACCCCATTTGCCTTGCAAAAACCTAAAAACAAAATAAAACTCAATTTTTTAACATTTATCAGTGTACCATTTATAACTAACCTCATTAGAGTAAATACGTTCTTCTAGTCTTTTGGATCTTAGCTCTTTCACTTGGTATGCAAACTAACCTTCCAAGCTTTGTAATAACTAAAGAAGATTAGCTATTTTTTAATGTTATGACATATTATTTTTGAAAAAGAACTTTGCTTCATTTTGATATCTTAAGGACTTAATGTTTCTATCATTCTTTTTTTTTTTAGGTTTTTTTTTTTTGCAAGGCAAATGAGGTTAAGTGGCTTGCCCAAGGCCACACAGCTAGGAATTATTAAGTGTCTGAGACCGGATTTGAACCCAGGTACTCCTGACTCCAGGGCCGGTGCTTTATCCACTACGCCACCTAAGTTTTGATCCAAAAATATTAGTTCTGATTAGTACACAAGTAATCTTCCTTCATTCTATAATCTCTATTGGCTTCCAATTGCCTGACAAACAAAATATCCTGTTTTATTTCATAATAAATCCATTTAAATATTTTTCCTTCCCAACTGGACTATCCATAATTTTCTCTTTGCCATTATACTATCTCCTTTCTTTGTGACTTTACTCACAATGTCCCACAAACTTAGAATAGATTACTATATATCTTTATTATGTGAATTCTCTCTTTCATATCTGATTCCTATATTACCTCCTCTATGAAGACTTCCTGTATGACTTCCCCTCCTCTCCACTCAGTGAAAATTATCCTAATCCTCTGCAAATTTCTCTTTGCACTTTGCTTTGTGTGTTGATGCCCTTTTCAAATTTGGGGCAGACACAGAAGTATTTCTAAGAATTTGAATGAGCTAAGAAGACCTAAGAGCAAACAGTTCCTTAGGGAAAAAGGTATGAAGGCAAGGATGACCAAAGTATTTCATTTCTTAGCAGCTAATTAGCATATAACTTTTATGAACATTTTGAGGTTGAAAGCTGGAAAATCCTGATAACTAGAGCTTGCTGGTGATTATGAAACAATTTCACCTAGCCTACTTGTATTATCTGACAGAAATGTAAATTTTATTTTCTTACTTTAAGATAGAGGCAACTTCCATCATGAAGACCCTGCTCTGAGGCAAGAGAGTTCTCAGAAGCTAAGGACCAAACAATAGGAACAAAGAAAAACAGAAATATTATGTATCAAAATAAAGAAGTCAGATAATTCAGTTTAATAGCTCCCTAGATAGCTGGTAGCATAGTGAAGAGAGTATTGTGCTTAAAGTTAGGAAGACTTGAATTCAAGTCCAGGTTCAGATACTTAGAAGTGTGTCCCTGGACAAGACAGGACTCCTATTTGCCTCAGTTTCATCAACTGTAAAATGGGGATAATGATAACACTTACCTCTTAGGTTTATTATGGGATTGAAATGATTTAATATTGTTTAAAAAAGAAGTTTAGTATAATTCTAGTATAAAGTAGGTGCTACATTGCTTATTCCCTCTGTTTTTTTTTCTCCCTAAGATTGCTGAGCACTGCTGTGGTTGGCTGAGGTTACCAACCAGTAAATAAGTCCATCAGGAGAGCTGAGGATTCCAGCAGATGACATGTGATGCAAACTATTCTCTTAAAGAGACAAAATATTCCAATTTTTATAATCCAGAGTTTTGAGTTGCTCTGGACTCATAGGTTTACCCATGCATGTATTTTGCTGCTAGCTTTTGTGCAAATTTGTGCCTGTTCTCCATTGGTTGATTGTGACCTAGGATTATGAATGAATTGTACTGTTATCATTATTTTTGCTTATACTTCTTTGATTAGAAAATGTTTCATGTTAATGGGGTCATTTTGGTTTATTTGTTTAAATGGGAAGTATCCTGATGGAGGTTTAGCAGCTACTGTTATCAGTAGTTGGTGTTTAGTTTCCCCATATTAGGATTATTCTCTAGGATCCTGAAAATGAGTGGATGTACCATGGGTACTTCTTTGGAGAACCATCTCAACCTGCCAATATGGAGTTAGCAGAGTAGCTGAGAGAAGGGGGAGGGAGAGACAGAGAGAGACAGAAACAGAGAGACACAGACGCAGAGATAGAAACAGTCAGAGAGAGACACACACACACAGACATGGAAGAGGAAGAGGAGGAGGAGGAGAAAGTGAAGAAGGGGAAGAAAAAGGAAGAAGGTGGAGGAGAAGGAAGAAGGAGGAAAAAGGAGGAAGAAGAAGAAGAAAGGGAAAAGGAAAGGAAAAGAGAGGGAAGAGAAGGAGAGGAAAAAGGGAGGAGAAAAATGAAGACTATGTAGGGACTTGGTACCATGAGCTATGCTACACTTTAACCTCTCCTTTGCAATGACCTCACTCTCCCTTTTATTATAATTATTTGTTGACTTACTCTTCCCCTCATTAGATTTTAAGCTCCTTGAGATAAGAATTTGCATTAGATAGATAAAAAGATATGTAGTTATAGCTATAAATAGAAAAATAGAAAAATGATAGAGCTAGCAAGAAATTAATATAGCTAGATATCTATATATTTATTTCTATTAATAATATCTATCCATTGGCTTTGTTTCTTCATCTGTCATTAGCTATCTTTAGGATGGAACCAAGGAACTTAAGGATGATTGAAAAGATTAGGCAATAATATGAGATAACATTAAAAAAATGGGATAATGAATAGAAGACCAACTTTAGAATCAGAAATCTTTGGGTTCATACTGTCTTTTCTGATTCCAAGCAATTCATTTAACTTTTTCAGAATCCCAGGCAACTTTCTAAGACTCTAAGTTGCAGAATAATTCCCAACCTTCATTGGTAGAGAAGAGTCCTTATTGAGAACAAGGAACTTATTGCAACAAGGAACCTACAAGTATGGACAATGTGATAATACACGTTTGAGTAGCAAAAGATGTTTTGTGGGCAATAATTGTTCCAGCACTTCAGAAATGGGAGAATCAAGGTGTACTAGAACTATCAGGGCAAGTTTCTGTTGGGATCTTAGGCTAGATCTTCTGGAATGGCCAAAATTTGGAGAGGGGGAAAAAGGAGAGAATTTTTCTTTGGCATGCAGAATTTCCAAAAAAAACCAGAATCTCAGAGTTGGATGATAGCCAAGAAGCTAACTAATCTAACCCATATCTTCATGAGCCAGCTCTCTTCAGTGTATATTACAAGTTGTCTTAAAGCCTTTGTTTGAAGACTCTTGTGAGAGAAAACTCATAAAATTAGTTTTCCCTAGGCATCCTAATGCACTGTTAGATAGTATACATTTTAGAAATTATTTCTCTACAAGGTCTGAATTCCTCCCCCCACCCAACTTCTGCCTCTTGTTCCTAGTACTTTTCTCTGGGGACAGACTCAGCAATCTATTAATCCTTCTTCCCCTTGATCCTGTTTTTAAATACTTGAAGGCAAAGAGCAAATGAATCCCAAGTACAGCAATTATATCTTTGAAACTAAGCATATGAATTTCAGTGTGAAACATTTGATTGGTTCAGGGATTTATTGAAACCAAAACATGAAAAATTCTTTCCTGAATTTTGCTTAGCCCAACTCATACAGAGCTCAAATAAGTTTATTTATAATTGCAAACTTTCTACTTAAGATTTTAAATTCCTGGTTTTGTACACACACATGCACACACACACACACACACACACACACACACACACACACACACAAAGAGAACCCTGATTCTCACATTTTATATGCATATAAAATGTGAGAATCAGGGTTCTTTGTTCTTTCTCATACTACTTGCCTTCCCTATGGTCCTCACAATCTTCACATTTTCTTTCAAAATTTAATTTCCATCAGGATGAGGAGAAAATGAAATCCAACCCAATGCTTCAAATTTATAAGCAAATTTCTTTTTAAGACCTTCTAGCACTTTACAATACAGAGTGTCTCATCTTCACTCACCCCCTGTAAGTGATAACTCCCTCTGACAGACTGTCTCTTTGGGATAGAACTGTCATGAATATCCCATGACCCTTTTTGCTCTTTATTAAAGTTCTTTCTGAATTCCCAGTCACCTGCTGATTGCATACTGGCAATGCAACCTCAGGGTACCGCCAACACAACCTAAATGAGATTTTTGCTGAGGCAAAATGTACTAGATAACTTCTCTCATCCATATGTGATAATCTTGAAGGAGATTAATTGAACAGGGATAGAATACTTTAAGATCTAAGACTGAATACTCCACAATATTCTATATATTAGCTGAGTGACTCTAAACAAGTCACTTAATCTTTGTCTACTTCAGTTCTCTCATTTTTAAGATGGGGATAATTATAGCAGCTCCCTCAGAAGGTCTGTATGAATCACATTGTCATACTTGTAAAGTGTTTTTCAGACCTTAAAATCCTATGTAAAATTTAGTTAGGAACAGTATTAATAGTTTATATATATTGCTATATTGATACTAGATTATTATATACATTATTATATTTTATCATTGTTCAGTCATTTTTTGGTTGTGTCTTACTCTTTGTTACCCCATTTGGGGTTTTCTTGGCAAAGATACTGGAGTGATCTGACATTTTCTTTTCCAGCTCATTTTACAGATGAGGAAACTGAGGCAATCAAGGTTAGGTGATTTGTCCAGGATCACCCAACTAGGAAGTATCTGAGGCCAAATTTAAATTTAGGAAGATGAGTCTTTCTGACTCCCAGACTGACATTCAATTCACTAGTCCACCTAGCTGTCCTTTATACTGCTTTAAAGTATACAAAACGATTGGTCAGTCGATATTTATTAAATATCTTCTATGGACCAGGTACCATGCTAAGCACTGGGGTACAAAGAAAGGTAAAATATAATCCCCCCTCAAGGAGTTTATAATCTAATGAGGGAGAAACGCATATTTTATCTCATTTGATCTTCATAGTAATTGTGTGAGGGATACTATTTTTATTCCAATTTATAGGTGAGAAATTGAGATTCAAAGGGATAGGTAACTTTTGCTGTGGTCACACTGCTAGCAGATTTCCCTTTTATTTAGTTTGTTAGTGATTATATGTGTAATTTCCTTTGATGGAATGTAAATTCCTTGAGATCTGAGATTATTTAATTTTTTTCTTTTCTCCCCAGTGTTCACACACACTGCAATTTTTAATAAATGCATATTAACTGATGGATAATGATCAGAGTTGATGTCTAAACCAGGTCATCTTGAATCTAAGTCTAAGACAATACAGTCTATACCAGTAATTCTTAAACTTGTTGGACTCAATATCTTTTAATATTTTAAAAAATTTTTTGAGGATATCAAAGAGCTTTGAGTTATGTGGTTTTATCTATCATTATTTATAGTAGTGGGAATTAGAACTAGTATATCCCTTATAGAATTTTATAAAAAAATATTTTCAAAAAGAAAAAATAGGATGATATTGTTTTAGAGGGTTTTTTTAAATATCTTTAACATTTGACTTTTCACAAAATTCTAATATCTGCTTTTGCTTTCAATCTGTGTTGATATGTTGTTTCATTTGAAATAGGTGATGAAAATCTGGCTTCACACAGATGTATAGCCAGAAAAGGGATTATTTTTAAGAGGCAAATGATACCTTAGAATTATAATGAAAAATGTTTTGTCCTTTTAGACGCTCTGAAAGGGACTTCCAGAAATTTCTGTTCTCATCCTGAAATATGAAACAATTAAATATTATTTTCTAGGTTATCACAAGGAGAGAATCTCCCTGATGTAGAGAAGCAGGAGCTTTTCTCATGGAAATGAGACTTCACCCTGGTTCCTTTCATGCTTGCATTCCTTGCTAAAGTATATTAATAACCAGAGGAATTGGTTATTGGTCTTGGTTGGTCCCTATGATCCCCTGAATGAAAGATGATTGGAAAACTGAACATGAAAAAATTCCTAGTAAGTAAGCTTTAAAAGGAAGAACAACTTCAGTTCTTTTTCTCTCATCTCCACTTTTGAATTTGTAATTTGGAACTCTAAAGGAATGAGGCTTTTTTTCTTTCTTTGAGGACTAATAGCTGAACAGTGATACTGTGATGGATATTTTGAGCCTTAATGGTTATTTCATGAACCTGAAAGGTTGGGATTTCCTGGATACTAATTGGCATAAAAATGCTTTCTGTGACCATAACTTCTATGAAGAGATTGCTACTCTGACTGTGCTAATTAGCAAAAATTAAAGTGAAAGTGAAATATGTTCAGTGATTTCACAAAATTCCAAGGAATCTTTCCTTCCTCTGTGAACAATATATTAGAAGGATTGCTATTTTTTGCTCTAAGTATTTGTTAATGCATGCCTAAGAGTCTATATTTTAAGAATTTTTTTCTGATAGAGGAAAAAATATATCTAATCCTATATCTGATATCTATCATTTTGTAGAGTGATTGCCATTCCAATCCATTTGGGAAGATGCTAGACATAAGTTTTGCTGTAAGACATTTTTACTTTTCATTCAGTTAATGATTGAGACTGGGGAGGAGGGGAAATAGCCTCAATTCCCTATCTTTGGGGTTAAGTTCACCAAAACTGAAACAGGATCCATGAAAATGCAAAGAAAGGGGGCAGCTAGGTGGCACAGCGGGTAAAGCACCAGCCTTGGAGTCAGAAGTACCTGGGTTCAAATCTGGTCTGAGACACTTAATAATTACCTAGCTGTGTATGGCCTTGGCAAGCCACTTAACCCCATTTGCCTTGCAAAAACCTAAAAAAAATGCAGAGAAAGCATTTTTAGCAGAGAAAGCATTCTTACCTTAACACTGAGCTGTGAGTAATATTTATAAAGGAGATAGGATATATCCTTATAAAGTAATTTATAAAGGAGATAGAAATAGAAATGAACACATTAGCTGGATCGTCTTGAGCAATTTCAGATTTCCAGCTTCTAGTTAGAAGCTGGGAATTTTTTAAATTCAGAAAGCAACATATGCAAGAGAAAAATGCTTATTCAACCATGGTTGTGCATCCTTGTCAGACTCTAAATACTTCTCCTTCTATAATTTTACCCCAGTGGTCACTTAACACTCTTTTGACAAATAATGGATGTCTGGCAGTCAATATTACCTCACTCAGCACTGAAGAAACGAGTACAACTAGTGTCCCTAGCTTCTGGGTAAAGTCTTACACAAAGCTGTCGTGTATTTGATCAATTGATTCCCTGGACCTGTGGGACAGGAAATCCATGTGTTCACAAGGTGTTTTGAGAGTTGTTATGGAGACAAAAAGATCTGAGATACTCTGTTTTCTCCATGAAATCTATTTGTGATTTTAACTTTGTGTAGGAAAGGAAAGGAGAAAAGTAAGATAGAAAGAATAAAAGGAAACAAAGAGAGGAAAGAAAAGAAGGAAGGGAAGAGAAAGGAAAGGAAGGAAGAGGGAGGAAAGGACAGAAGATACAAGAATTTTTTTGGGGGGGCTACAAATACATGCTAAAAGAAAGATAGTCCCTGCCTTCAAAGAGTTTACATTCTAATGGTCTTTTGGGGGAATTCAGATCACAAAAAATGGTGCTGAAAAGTATTTGGGTGGGTGGGTGGGAAAGAAAAGAATGATGCTAGGAGCAGAGCTAAGAGGGCAGTCTAGGTTACATAGTCCTCCACAGATAGAGACTCAAGAGGAACTCATCAATAGGAAAAGGAGATTGGCATTGGGGAAGGATTTTTCTAGGTAAGATGGCTTCAAGGACAGTTGGGTCTTCCAAGGAATACTAAATAGTCCTCAAGTACTTAGGGAAGTTTCAAGATGAGACAATATCAAGGGTAAAATTTTGAAGTCTGGAAAGGAGGAAAAGAACTAACAATGGAAATGTGGGAAAAAAGTATCTATCAAATTAGAATTAGTGAATCTTAGAGTTGGAAGAGATCACAGCATTCTTAACTACATCTGGAACATGGGTCTCATGATTACAATATTCCTGGAAAGTAATTATGCAACTTGCATTTATAGATTGTTAATGTTAAATACTGTTGACTGAGGTAATTCATTTCATTTTGGATGTAGAAGTAATTCCTTCTATTGAACCAAAGTTGAACTGCCTGTAATTTTCACATATTAATCTTCTGCAGTCAATCAGAATTAATATAACCTCTCTTCCACATGATAGCATTGCTATCACTTTAAATTTTTGAAGACAGTTATAATGCAATTCTTCCTTTCCAAAGCTTTCCTTCTCAAGGAGAAATACTCTTGAGTTCTTTCACCTAGTCATTCTATGACCTGATTTCAAGTCCCCTTGACATTCTGACAGTCTTTCTTTGACAATATTTTTAAACATCATTTCCAAAATGTGAAACCTAGAGTCAATATAATATTCTAGATGTATTCTTATAGGAAAGATTACAATGACACTATCTCAAATCCCTAATTCTGGGAAGTAATATTTCTATTAACATGATTGCTGTTGCTCCTGCTGCTGCTATTGTTATCATTATTATTATTTTGGCAGCAACATCACATAGCTGCTCATATTGAGAATTTATGCTTCAAAAAATGCTCAAGTCTTTTGCATGTGAACAGCTATTTAGCTATTTTCCATTATCCTACCCTTTTATAGTTGATTTATACAAAACTAAAGAATTTTATATTTCTCCCTTTAAATTATATCTAATTAAATTTGAACCTCTGGTTTAGCCAGTGAAAACCTCTTGGGTCCAAATTTTGTCACCTGCTATATCAAGTATCTTATATAATGAAAATATTATAAGTATACCTTCTCTGCCTTCATTCATGGCATTGGTAAAGATTTAGAACAGAACTGAACCAAAGACAGAATTATATACCATTCCATTTCTGTCTAGGTTGTCATAGATCCATTCATTAAATTTGAGAAGCACAATTGTTGATCATTCAATAAATTTTGAGTCTCCCTAATTGTATTAACATCCTTGTCTACTTATCTTCATTTTGTCTTAGTGATGTGCTGGTAAATATTTTACAATCAATCCTCTGGGAAAAAAATGTAATTATGAGGCACTTTTTAGTTTAATTTGTATTATTAACATTTTATCCATCACTTTCTTAAGTCTAGGCAATCAACAAAAAATAAATCAAGCTCTGATTTTAGTGTTTGCTGATTTCCAAGGGATAAATGCTCCCACTGGAGATTTTGAAATTGGCTCTCAAAAGCTGATTTGAACTGACTCTAGTGCACACCTATCACAAGGGTACTGTTAGAAATTCTGAAAAATATTTTGATTTCATGTATGATTTACAATTTTATTAGTCTAATAATCCTGTCAAAAAGGGAATGAATGAAGTTGGTTTGTAGTATTTTGTTCTTAATGAATGTTGATTGATTTGTAGTGATCATTGATTCACAAAGTATGATATATTAGATGCATGCTCCATGAGATCATGACTCTAATCTCATCTAAACATATTTTCCCCAGTACAGAGAGTAATCTATGAATAATAGGAACTTAATTAATGCTTGTTGAATTAAATTAAATTTTTCTATGTCAGTTTTGCGAAACTATCTCCTCTCTTTTTAAAATCGGAATACCATTTGTCTCAAATTTTACTTTTTCTCTTTTCCATGCTTCCTTGAAGATTACTCATGCTCTTTCACAATTATATGTGAAATTTCTTTCAGTAGCTTGGGATAGACTCTTCAGAGGAAACTTTGTTTATAGATGACTTGTTAGATTGATAATTCATAAAATCTTGGTACAAATAAAGCATAATGCCTCTACTGCCATGGACAAATCTCTTTCTTTGAGGCTCTGTTTCCTAATCTGACTTTGAAACAATAATACCTGTATTATCTATTTCACAGGGCAGCTAGATGGTACAGTGGAGTGAGCACTGGACTTGGAGTCAGGAAGAATCATCTTGTGAAGTTCAAATCCAGCCTCATACACTAACTGTGAGACCTTGGGCAAGCCACTTAACCCACTTTGCCTCAGTTTCCTCATCTGTAAAATCAACTGAAGAAGCAAATGGGAAATTACTGCAGTATCTTTGCCAAGAAAACCCCAAATGGGGTCACAAAGAGTCAGATATGATTGAAAACAACTAAATAACAACGAATGTATTTCACAGGTGTTATGTAAGAATTAAAAGGGATCAGGGATATTAGAAATTCTATAAACTTTACAGAAATTTATAAATATTCTTCTCCCAGGCTAGGTGAGGCAAATGGTGCAGTAAAAAGAGAAATGATAGAACCTCAAAGTGAAATTCATCCTTGTCATTTGCTAATCATGTGACCTTGGACAAATCATATCACCTCACTGTGTCTCAGTTTTCCCCTATGAAAAATGAGGCAACTGAATCAGAGGACCTCCAAGGTTCCTTCTGACTCCAGATCTGGTTCTATATTTAATCTTTCTTCACTTGATTTTGAATTCCACATTAACTATTTTTTCTTCTCTCTAATATGAAGTTCACCATTGTTAACAGAACTAATTGAAAGCAAAGAAGCAGCAGTTAAGTTCAGTTTTCTCTGTCATCAGTTAACACTGATGACCTGATCCATTCTAAGCAGTGGCTTTATCCTTTCTATATTCTTTTCCTCAATATAGCTTTGAGTAGTCCTTGTTGTTAGCATTTTTTACAAGCCTCAGTCCATTTTGGGTTTTACCCTTTCTAATTCCTGTCTCATAGAATTCTATGAGTCTTTTGTATCTATTTCTGGTTACCAGACCTTTCATTTTTATACCTATCCTTTACAATCTGAGCTCATCAATAAATTCCTGTGCAGTACTTTGGCTGCTTTATATACTTCCCACCTCTTTCAGGCTCACTCTCCCTAAAGTGTAGCTCATCCATCAACAGAGTCAGGATCAGGGAAAGACAAACCGTGGACTAGCTTTTCATACAATATTCAGCAGGGTGCAAAGAAAAATATTTTAATAGTGCTTTCACAAATGTTCATATTTTTCAAAAGGAAAATTCCATTGCCTGTGACATAGAATGTGAACAATTGGTAGAGGGGAGAAGCATCATTTTCCTTTTTCCCAACTTGCACACAAATACTCCAATTAAAACCCACATATTAGACCATGCCTGTCTTGTCTCTATCAGACCTCATACCACCTTATTTTCTAAATATATCCAAATGACTTTGATGAGTTCCTCATTGATCAAGACCAGATTTTCCCTTATAGCTCCCTTTGCTGAAATTTTTACAAAGGCAAATAAAAATCAGAAACTCGTTTTTAGTTTAAAGTCCATTATCAGGTATCCTATTTGTTCACATCCACTCTGATCAATCTATAGTTAAAAAGGAATCTCATCTATAACACTTTGGGTAAATGATAATTTGACCTCAGCCAATAAGGTGACAATGCAGTTCATCGTTAAGCAGCTAATGCTAATGATGGACAGTTTTAATTGCTAGGAAAGTTTTTCCCCTCCTGTATATTGAGGCTAAATCTGCTTCTTTGCAATTTCAACTTGCTGCCTCTTAATCTGCTTTGTGTGGCTAAGCAGGCAAGACTTTCTCTTCTGTGTAAATACTTGAAGACGATTAGCAAGTATCTAAATCTGCTCCTTTCTAAACTAAATATGCCCAAGTTGCATCTGGTGATTTTCCAATAAATCTCAGGAAGCTAAGTGTTACAGTGATAGAGATAACATTTGAAAATACACAGGTCTCCCTACTTTGCTTTTCCTAGCATCTTGGTTGCCTTGCTCTAGATCTTTTCCAGGTTGTTGATGTTTGTAATGGCTGGTAAGGGAAATAATGATTAGAGTGTTGAACTCAGAATCGGGAAGACTTGAGTTCAAATCTGACCTCAAACATTCACTGTGTTAGCCTGGCCAAGTCACTTTACCACTCTTTGCCTCATTTTCTTCATCTTTACAGGAGGATTGTCAAAATGCTTTATAAATGTAACCTATGCTCATCATTACTTTCTATGAGGTAGGAGCTAGGAATGAAAACAATTCTCCAGTCAGATCATGGCTAAATACTGCAGAACTACCAAAACATTTTTTACAGGCTCTTTGCCTCTCTTCATACAAATCTAATATGGTATTCATTTGTCTGACTGCTACGTCATGCTCTTGGATCACAAAAAGCTTGAAATCTACTAAAGAATAAAACAAAACTAATAACTTAGGTGATACCTTTCATTGTTTGGGTTTTTTTGACCCAGTTGTTGCTTTTGTACTGATCACTATTAAATGTAATCTTATTAGATTGGTCCCATTCTTTTGGCTTGTTGAAATCATTTGGATCTTGACTTCGTTTTAGATAGGTTAATTATTTTCCTTAACTCATTCAACCAATAGATTGGATTAAAAAAATTTGTCTTGGTCCATGATGCTATTTTTGGGAAACAGGTTTCTATAGAAGAAAGAATCCGACAATCCATCAGATGTGAAAGCACTAGGAATTTATTTGCCATTTTTAATTTACATAAAAGAAGATACTTATTTTGACATACCCATGAGGAAAGAGGAAAGAATGGAGGTAGAACAAGTAAACATGTGGATCCCAGTCACCAGAAGGATAAGAATACAAACAGATTACTGAAATATGATACATGCATAATTCACTCATCAGAGAGGTATTCAGGTTTCCACTGAAAAGATCATTATATCATGTTATGAGGAGGAATGAAGTGAAAAGATCCAATGAGAAACCCACTGTCCAGGTAATGCCAGGCATGTCTTACATCCTAGCTCAGTTTAGGTTCATCTCACATGCTGTTACTGATGTAGACAAATAGCAAGTATTTTTACAAGGAGGACCTTGATATTTTAAAGGCTTTTCTGATTAGTTTCCTAATTACGATACAATGGGCAAGAAAGCACCAATTAGTGAAGCTAGGTAGGAAGCTTCTGTTGTGTAATGTTGCAGATATTAAAAAATTCAGAAAAGGGATAAGAATGTCAATCAGGAAAAAAATAAAGCAGAATGAATAGAGCAGAGAGAGTTAAAAAAAAACCCAGCAAGAAAATCCAAAATCCTGAAATTCCAAAATTGAACTTAAACAAAAACCTACATGCCATCCTGCCTTATAAATACCATTGTTAAGAATATTGAATAACATAGGGTCAAGGACAGATTCTTGGGAAACTTTAGCAGAGATCTAATTTTGCATCTACACATTAATGAAGACTCTTGATTTCTAGTTATCCTTGTTGTAATATTATATAGTTTGCATTCATCTTGTCAAAGAGAGGGCATGAATAACCTTAACAAATGCCTTCTTGTAATACTGAAATGCCAACAGTAATTTTTTAGTCTAGCAATTATCAAAAAAATCAGATTATTTTAGCATGATCTTTTTTTTATGATTCTATGGTAGCTCATTATTATTTTTTTTTTTAGGTTTTTGCAAGGCAAACGGGGTTAAGTGGCTTGCCTAAGGCCACACAGCTAAGTAATTATTAAGCATCTGAGATCGGATTTGAACCCAGGTACTCCTGACTCCAAGGCCGGTGCTTTATCCACTACGCCACCTAGCCGCCCCCGTAGCTCATTATTTTTAAGAGGAAAGTGCCTTCCTCTTATTATTGTTCTTTCTTCTATAATGGGTCTTAAGAATAACTAGTCCTTTCTACTGATCTCTTTACCTTATACCTGCTGTTCTTTGTTATCAGACTTGGCAGAAATATATATTTGCAATCTTGTTGCTTCTCTTCCATTTTCAATATAAAGCAATTTTTAGTGATGTCACAAGAGACTCCATGACAATAAAAAGACATTAACTCTCCCTCTAGTAAAAAATTCCAGCATTCCTATATCTAAAGTCATTTTCCAGAAACCCCAAACCTATTATCAGATGAAATTTACTTAAGGATATATTCTTTTTAAATTTATCTTTCTCTCCTACATTGAATTATCAACTGTAACGAAAGTATACATCCTGTACGCCTAAGTATTTTAGCTTTTCCAGTCAATTGGCAAGTATTTATTAAGGGTCTATTGACTATTTGTCAGGCACTGTACTTGGTGCTGGAGATGCAAAGACTGAAAGGAAGGAGGAAGGAAAGGAAGGAAGGAAGGAAGAAAGGAAAGAAGAAAGAAAGAAAGAAAGAAAGAAAGAAAGAAAGAAAGAAAGAAAGAAAGAAAGAAAGAAAGAAAGAAAAAGGAAGGAGTGAAATGAAGATGGTGGAGTAAAGACAAGTACTCACCCAAACTCTACCCCAAACCACTCCAAATACCTTTAAACAATAACTATAAGGGACAGCTAGTTGGCACAGTGGATAGAGCATTGATTCTGGAGTCTAGAGGGCCTGAGTTCAAATTTGATCTCAGATATTTAATAATTACCCAGTTGTGTGACCTTGGGCAAGTCACTTAACCCCATTGCCTTACAAAAACAAATAACAATAACAAAAAATGACTCTAAACAAATTCTAGAGTGGCAAAATCCACAAAAAAGACTGAGTGAAGCAATTTTCTAGTCCAAGATAACCTGAAGATCCAGGGAGAGGGTCTGCTACACCAAGGTAAGAGGAGGACAGGGCAGCACCGTTGACATCAGAGTTAACCAGTCCCAGTCATCTAGGAACAGATCCCCGGGCATCTGGGTTCCTGGCAGTGGGCAGTTGCCAGACCTCTCAGTCCAAGGATTACCAATGGTAACTTGTAAGGTCAGATGGAAAACTCTGAATGGTAACTTGTAAGATCAGATGGAAAACTCTGATGCATCAGGGTGAGATTGGAGTTCAGTCCAACCTGGGCCTCAGCAGTCCTGACTAGGTCCCAGTGGACCAGGAACAGGCTTCAGGAGTCATTGAATCATAATCATCAACTGCTTATGAAGCTGTCAGCCTTTGGCTGGTAAGGGGATCAGAAGGAGATTTCAGGGGGTCTCTTTGCTAACTCTGAGGAAAGGCTCTGTTGCTTTGAGCATAATCAGATCCAGATTGCAGTCTGAGGTCCCAGACCCAGGGAGAAGAGCAGAAGTACAATAGAGCTTATTTCCACAGCAGAACAGGGAACCTCCTCACAGTTTCAGGGCAGAGGGGCATGCTTAGAGTCATCTATAGACCAGAACACTGGCAAGGAAAGTGGTCATATCCTCTCATAAGATCTTGGAGGAATTGAAAACTTGAAGCTCCCTTGAAGTATCTCTGAAAACAGCTACAAAACCTCTAAAAAACTTGGAACAGTGTAGCCTCCACCCTGGAAGCTGAACCCCACCTTAACAAAGAATTAAAATCAAGTCATAGCTTGGGGAAATGAGCAAAAAGACAGAAATAAAAAAAATCTGATTATAGACAGTTACTCTGATCATATATGGAAGATCAAAGCACACACTCAAAGTTGATAATAAAGTCAAAGCTTCTACATCCAAAACTTCTACATTCATATCAAGAAAAATAAGAATTGGGTTCACACTATGGAAAAGCTCAAAAAGGATTTTGAAAATCCAGTAAGGCAGGTAGAGGGAAATTTTGCAAAAGAGATGAGAGAGATACAGCAAAATCATGAAAACTGAGTCAGTTGCTTGGTGAAGGAGATAACAAAAAATAAAACTGAAGGAAATAACATCTTAAAAACCAGACTGCTCAAATGGAAAAAAGAGGTCCAAAAAAACCAATAAAGAGAAAAATGTCTTATAAAGCAGAATTGACCACATGGAAAAGGAGATACAAAAGCTCACTGAAGAAAATAATTACTTAAAATATAAAATGGAGCAAAGGGAAACTGATGACTTTATGAGAAAAATCAAGAAACAATAAAACAAAACCAAAAGTATGAAAAACTTGAAGAAAATTTGAAATATCTCATTGGAAAAACAACTGAGCTAGAAAACAGATTCAGAAGAGAAAATTATTTCAGATAATAACAGAAATTCAGGATAAAAAAAGCTTAGACATAATTTTTAAGAAATTATCATTGAACATGGTACTGATATTTTAGAACCAAAGGGTAAAATAGAAATTGAAAAAACCCAGTGATCACTTCCTGAAAGAGATCCCAAAATGAAAACTGCCAGGAATATTAAGGTGAAATTTCAGAGCTCTCAAGTCAAGGAGAAAAATTTGCAAGCAGTCAGACAGAAACAATTCAAATATTGTGGAGCCACAGTCAGAATAACACAAGATTTAGCAGCTTCTATGTTAAGGGATCATAGGGCTTGTAATATGATATTCCAGAAGGCAAAAGAGCTTGGATTTTAACCAAGGATCAATTACTCAGCAAAACTGAACATAGTCTTTCAGGGAAAAAGCTGAATATTCAATGAAATAGGGGACTTGCAAACTTTCCTGATGAAACAACCAGAGCTGAACAGAAAATTTGATCTTCAAATACATGACTCAAGTGAAGCATGAAAAGTAAACAAGAAAGGCAAATCATAAGAGACTTAATGCTAAACTGCTTCTGTTCCTGCATAGGAAGATGGCAACTCAAATATACTTTCTCATTTATTAGGACAGTTAGAAGGAGCGTATACAGATAAGGCACAGGTGGGAGTTGAATTTGAAGAGATAATAAGTTAAAAATATGGAATTAATGGGTGTTAGAAGAATGTACTGGGGGAAAAAAGGAAATGGGAAGTAGAATAGTTATTTCACATAAAAGAATCAAGGAAAAGCTTTTTTTTTCAGTGGAGTGGAAGAGGAGGTGGTAAAGAGAGAGTGAGTGAACTTTACTCTCATCAAAACTGCCTCAGAGAGGGAATAAAATACACACTCATTTGAGTATAGAAATTGATCTTACCCTAGAGGAAATAGGAAAGGAAAAAAAGGATGGGAGAAAGAGGGCAGCACTTAGGTGATGGAAGGGAGGGAAGATTGTGTGAGGGTAGTCAGATGCAAAAACTTTTGGGGAGGGAATGGATGAAAGGAGAGAGAGAGAATAGAATAAATGGAGGTGTGGGGGAATAGGATAGAGGGAAATATAGTTAGCCATAGCAAATGTGGGAAAAGAATGTTAAAACAAGTTTCTGTGATAAAGGTTTCATTTCACAAACATGAAGAACTGAGTCAAATTTATAAAAAGGAACCATTCCCTAACTGATAAATGGTCAAAAGATATGAAGAGTTTTCAGATGAGGTTATCAATGCTATATATTTATATCATTTAAAAATATCCTAAGTCACTATTGAGAGGAGAAATTGAGAGGAATAATTCTGAGGTACTACCTTATATCTATTGGATTAACTAATAGGATAAAAAGAGAAAATTATGAATGTTAGAGGGGGTGTGGGAAAAATGAGGCATTAATACACTGTTAGAAAAGTTGAGAAAGGATTCAACAGTCTATAGAGCAATTTGGAACTATGCCTGGAGGGCCATAAAGTTATGCCTACCCTTTGATCTAGCAATGCCACTACCAGGTCTATGTTCCAGAAGAGACCTCTATGTATAAGAAGATTAATAGCACTCTTTTTTGGTGGCAAGGAACTGGGAATTGAGGGGATGCCCATCAGTTGGGGAATGAATGAACAAATGGAGCTATGTGATTAAGATGAAATGCTGTTCTAAGATATGATGGGCAGGACTCTCAGTTAAAAACTTTGCTTGAGCAGATGCAATGGGAAATGTATATTTAGTAAAGCAAGGTTGTAGGATGATCAGCTATAAATGACTTACCTTTTCTTAGCAATATTGTGACCCAAGAGAACTTTGAAGGACTTATGTTAAAGACTGATCCATCCCAAAGATAGAACTGATGGTGTTTGAATACAGGTTGAAGCATTAAAAAAAGAAAAAAGAAAAAGGAAGGAAAAAAGAAATGAAGAAGCAATTCTAATTCTTAATGAGTATATATTAACAACAGCATATACATATAGCAACAAATAGAATATTAACACAACATATAGAAAATAAATAGGTCATGAACTGAAGATAATTAAATATAAGGTAGTTTGAAGGAGTAACTGAAGAATTTGAATTGAATTGAAGAATTTGAGAAAGACTACTTTAGAGAAATTGGTACCTGAGTTGCATTTTGAAGAAAGTAAAGAATTCTAAAAGGTAGAACTGAGGAAGAAGGGTATTAAAAGCAGGAAGGACAACCTGTGAAAAGATACATAAAGAGGAGATGTGTCTGAATAACAGAAAAAGATCAGGGTGAATAGAAAGAGAAATAATCTATAACAAAACTGGAAGAATCTAGTTTGGTTTCAAGTTTTAACAGGCTTAAAAATCAAAAGGAGGAATTTTAAGCTAAGATTTCAGCTGTGACTAGAGAGAAGGGGCAGATGGGAGAGATGTTTGAAAAATAGGAAATGTAAGATTTGACAAGATTTTAGATGCTGAGTGACATGGTAAATCATTTAGGTTCTATCATCTTCAGTTTTCTCATCTGAAAAAATGATGATAACATTAGTATGCTCTAAATAGTGATTGGTTAGAGAAATGCAAAGTAAATTTTGTGTTATCACCTCAGATTGGCCAATATGACAGAAAAGAAAAATGACAAATGGAGTGACTGTAGAAAAATTGGAATTCTGATATATTGTTTTTAATTGTGAACTGACTCAAATATTCAGGCAAGAAATTTGGAACAAATTGCCTATAAAAGGCCTATAAAATCATACAATCCTTTGACCAAGCAATATTCACTACTAGGTCTGTATCCCAAAGATATTTTTAAAAAGGTAAAGGACTTACATATACAAAAATATTGATAATAGCCCTTTTTGTGGTATCAAAGAATAGGAAATTGGGGCAGCTAGGTGGCGCAGTGGATAGAGCAACAGCCCTGGAGTCAGGAGTACCTGATTTCAAATCCAACCTCAGACACTTACTAGTTACCTAGCTGTGTGGCCTTGGGCAAGCCACTTAACCCCATTTGCCTTGCAAAAACCTAAAAAAAAAAAAAGAATAGGAAATTTTGGGGATGCCCACCAATGGAAAATACCTGAATAAGTTGTGGTATATGATTATGTTGGAGTACTATTATGCTATAAAAATGATGAATAGGATGGAATCAGAAAAACCTGGGAAGATTTATATAAAATGATACTGAGTGAAATGAGTAGAACTAGGTAAATAATATACACAATGATAGCAATATTTTATAATGATCCACTTTGAATAATTTAGCTGTTCTCAGAAATTCTAAAAGAATTATGACAAAATGATATCATTCTCCAAAATAAGAACTGATAAAATATGAGTGCAGATCAAAGTATATATATATTTTTAAAAGCATTATTTATTTGTTGAGTTTTCTGTGTTTTTTTTTACAACCTGACTTAAATTGATTATCATCTCAATAACGGAGAGGGAGGGGAAAGGAGAGAGAGTTTGGAACTCAAACTTTTAAAAAATGTTAAAAATTGGTTTTTCATGTAATTGGAATAAATAATAAAAAATGTGAACAGCTGGATAAGAAAATGTTATTTTAGAACAGGATTTGAAATTCTGGATCATAATTTAAAATAAGAGTTCTTAAATTTTTGTTTGTTTCATGGATTCCTTTGATGGTCTGATGATATCTATGGACCCTTTCTCATAATACTGATTTTTAAATGTATAAAATAAAATGCATAAGATTACAAAGGAAACCAAATTACATTGATACTCAAGTATCAAAATATTTTTAAAATTAGTTTTTAGACCTTAGGTTAAGAACCTCTGACTTGAGAAATAGGGATAACAAATTCTTGCCTAGAGGGTAAAGTGTACCTATTAAAGTCTAATAAGAAAATATCTGTTGCTTTGCAAATATAAATGGAGGAAGATGCTATTTTTGTATAATATCAAAATGCTATATTAGATATTGGTTATTCCCAAAGAGTAGTCACAAAGAAGGAAAAATAGCAACTGAGATATCCAGAAATTTATAGGACATAGACTCCAAGAAATAAATTAATAGTTAAACCTATGGCATCAAATGTTCAAATACAATTTCTCAAAGTTTAGGACACAAATGAAAACAAAATCAAAAGTATCAAATGTATGGAACAGAGATATGATATAGAGATAATAAGGACTTCAGTAACCCAAACATCTGATGGAGCTCTCTGACTGCCTAAAGCAGATCAGCTAATAACTTCTTGACTTGCCCAGTAATCGTTTCTTTTTTCAAAAGGCACAGGGACCAATGTGGGGATTTTTTTTAATCTAAAAAGGGGAAATAAGAGAATCTCTAGATTATAGCACATTCTTTGACTTCTATGCTAGGGAAAATTCTAAAATTGCTCTTTAAAGAGCCAGACTGGTTTCATCAAAAATAAGTCATGTCAGACTAATATCATTTCCTCTTTTTTGGACAAGTTTATTAAACTAGTATATGAAAGTAATATGAATTTAGTTAGCTTGTATTCTAACAAAGCTTTTGATAAAATATTTCAAATGATTTTTATGAAAAAAGATAAAATGCCATGGATTAGTTGATAAGATCAGATAGATTCAGAGCCAGTTGGATGGCTAGACTCAAAGGGTAGTTGTTAATCATTTAATGTCAACACAACAAAAGGTCTCTAGTGGAAAAGTACAAGATTTGGGCTTGGATTTGCATTATTCAATATCTATATCAATGATTTGGATAAATGTTATGCTTATAAAATTTACATTGGGAGGGATAGCTAACATACTGAGTGAAAAATCAGAATCTGAAAGCATTTGACAAACCAAAGCACTGGGTAGTATGTAATTTCAAATTCACATAGATTTATTCTTGTACTTAAGTAAAAAAAATCAACTTCATAAGTTCACTAAGGGGGAGGCTTGGATTGAAGTTGTTCTTTAAAAGGATCTGAGGTTTAAGTGAACTGTTAGGTCAGCAATGCAATGTGGAAGTTGAAAAAGTTAACATAGTCTTTAGCAAGTACATGAGTCCAGTTGGGATTATTAATAGGCAGAATCATTCATTTCTGATGTCTTTAAAAGAGAAGGATAGGAAGGAATGAAGAAGGAAAGAAGGAAAAGAAGGAGGAAGGATGGAGTAAATTAAAGAAGGAAGGAAGGAAAGTGGGAGAGAGAGGGAAGAATGGGAGAAAGGGAGAAAGAAAAGGTAGGACAGATGGAGAGAGAGAGAAGGGATGAAAGGGAGTAAGAGAAGAAAGAGAAAGAAAATAGAGGGAAGAAGAGAGGGAGGAAGGAGGAAAGAAAGAAAGAAAGAGAAAAGGAAGGAGGATCTAACTGAAGACAGAGGGCTGGTGTTAATGTTCAGAATAACTGAGCTAATGCATAAAATTGTGGAGAAAAAGACAAGAAAGAGAGAAGAGAGAAAAGGAAAATGAGAAGACAAAGGATCCAGAGGTCAGAAGAACAGTCGATTCAGAGCAAGTAAACGAGTTCTGGAGCTTTGGAGTTCTGGTAGTTTGTTTTATGTATCTAAAACAGGTTATGGAAGGGAATGGTGGAAGGAACTTCTGCAAACCTGGAAGCCTGCGATACTGTAACAAAAGGAAAAGTGAGTCCAAAGGTGGTCTACAGCTTACAATGTGATTGCAGATGAGTGTAGTAGGGCTGGATTTTCTTGTCTTTTATGTGCTAGTGTTATATATGCCTACTGCCTGTCTCTTACCACCACCGTACGGCAATGACACATTTGGGGATAGAAGGACAAGAAAGTCATAAGAAATCTTGCTCAGATTCAACATTTGAATGGCATATTTAGCATTCCCCTCAGACTTTGCTAGAGCACTTTAGTAATAACTGTTCATATTTCTATTGTTCAAGGATTCTTGATCTCAGTATTCATGCTCTCCTTCAGGCTCAGGGGTCTAAAGTGCTTTAGGGTTTATAAGTCATTCCCAATAACTATGTTCTAGGTAGTGCAAATATTATCTTATCTTTACAGATGAAGAAACTGGGTCTCAGAGCTGAAGTTCACATAACTGGACTGATATCATTTCCCTGCTGCGAAGCAAAGCAGGCTCACAAGTAGAAGAGCTTGTGAGCCCAAATAGGACTCAGGGCTCCCAACTGTTCTGGAATATGTTGTATATCATTATGATTAGTTAGCTGATTGGTTTCACCCTGAGTATGAATGTCAATGCTCACACATGTGAAGAATGTCAAGAAATTAACCAAAGTGCTGACATAATGGTAGCATCTATCTTAAATCTTTTGAATGGTATCTTAATGGTTTTGAAGGATTGTCTGACAGCTAGTCTGTCTCAAGAGTAATATAAATAGTCATATAATTAACTCATTAAACAAACATACCCCAAATAAGTAGACATAGTACTAGACTGGAAGGTTTGGCGCTGACTTGATTCCCAAGGAAATACAGTAGTAGTAGTAGTCATACTAGCAGCAGCAGCAGCAGCAGCAGCAGCAGTAGTAGTAGTAGTAATAAATAACCAGCATTTATATAGTGCTTTAGGGTTTGCATTTTACTTATTTTGTTTGATTTTCACAACAACCCTACAAAATAGATGATATTATTATCTCCATTTTACATTTGAGAAAACTAAGGCTGAGAGACCCTTGACCAGGGTCTATGGATGGTTAGTGACTAAAAATTCCAACTATCAGACTCCAAATTCTATCTATGACACTGTGCTACCTGGCTGCCTCAGAATCAAAGGCTCTATTTTTAGATCTGCAAAGGACTTTACAAGTCATTTCCTCTTGTTGTCCTCTATCTTCCTCTTCCATGTCACAGATAAGGAAACTGAGGCTCAGTGATTTGACTAGGGTTTTATCAGGTAGGAAATAGTAAGACTGGGATTTGAAGATCCTTTGACTTCAATAATGAAGACCATTACTTAATAAATACAGGGGTTTTGGATAAGAACAACTCCCAGAATTGCCTATTAGCCTTCTTAAGAGTTTTATTTGATGAATTTGTATTCCCAGTGCCTAACAGAATGCCTGGCATATGGCAGGTGCTTAATAGATGTTTGATGTTTGATCTATTAATATGCCTTTAAACAACAATGATGGGAGAGAGATCCACGGTTAGTCTCCAAATCATTTCCTTCATTCCTTTCAGCTAAGAAATAAAAAAAAAATCTCTCTTCTGCCTCTATCTTTTTTCTTTCCTAGAGAAGAAGGCATATGAGCATTGAAAGAGAAACCACATGATACATCCTTGAAGCAATTTCTACTGCTAGGGTTTGGTTGTATGAACAAGGTCATTGAAGGACTTTCCCCAAATATACTAGTTACAAGTGAGAATATAGCAGGCATTATTATTCCTAGATAGTATCAGTGTCTAGAATACAATTTGGCAATAGTGGTGACAGTCCAAGAGGAATTACCTTCTGGTGGGATTAATTTCTGAAATGACATCCTAAGCCGTGGATCTCAACATACATATCCCTCAATTATTTTGAGAGTACTGGGAAAATCTAATATGTAGTTGGGGGTTTTATAGTTGTGGCTTTTTAAAAAAAATGAGATTGAACTTTAAGATGAATTTTTAAAAGACCACAGAGAAGGAAAGTTGAAAAGAAATTATAGGCTTGGGCAAAAAAAAAATTGAGTTTAGCAGGTGAGTGTTGATTGGAGATGTTTTAGCATTAATTTGGAGGATAAAAAAAGCAAGAGTGTGCTTTCCAATCCAGTTCTTAATTGTTTTAGTGTCTCTGTTGAAGAAGCATAATGTAGAGGATCAGGTTCTGGATTTGATGATGATGATAATGATGATGTTTGTCCTTCATTCTCAAAGAAAACATGACATCAGGGAGGAGTTTTCATGACAAGCACATGAATTGGATTTGAGTAAGGGGGTGCTGTCCTAAGTCACAAGCCTCACTTTCTCCTCCCAAGTCACCAGGATCCAGTGGCCAGATATGAATCAGGACAACTAGAGATAGCCCTGGATTTGGGGCAATCAGGGTTAAATTACTTGTCCAAGGTCACACAGCTAGTAAGTGCCAAGTATCTGAGCCTGGATTTGAATTTATGTCTTTCTGACTCCAAGATTAGTGGTTCTAGATTTAGGATTAGGAAGACCAAATTTCAAAATTCTGTCTCAGACCCTGGTTTTATGATCATGGACTAGTCATCTCCTTGGTACTCATTTTTCTTACCTCTGAAGTCAGTGGGCTAGTTTCTCAGGTTCTTTCCAGTTCTAGATCCTACAGCTGATTCCAGCAGGTTCAGTCTGCCACAGCCCAGTGGGGAAAACAATCAGTGGAACTAAGGCCTATCAAGGAAGTTGGGGTGTGATTGTTTAATTTAGTTTGAAGCAAAAAGAAGCTTACTTTAGGTTATGCCACAGAAGAACTGCATCAAACTTACTTTCTAAGTGTACATTGATGGTTAGGCAAATCTCCAGTATCATTAACCTCTCCAAATAAGGGCAAATATACAAGGTGGAAATATGAAAAAACATCATGGTGTGACCCATAAGCAAGAGAATATCAGAAATGAATGGCTCTGCCAATAGTAGACCCAGGCATAACCAACTGGACTTGCTATGATTGAGGGTGCAACATTATATAGTAGAGTGTTAGATTGGAGTCAGGGAAAACTGAGTCCTAATCCTACCTTAATTAAATTCACAAACATTTATTAAGTACTTATGATATGCCAAGACCCATACCAGTTGTAAGATATACGTTGAATCTTTTCAAGTTGTATGAATTTTGGAAGGACACTACTCTAAGTCTCATTTTACAAATTGTTAAAACGGGCATAATAATATCTATTATACCCCACAGGGTTTTACAAGAAGAAAATGAGAAGGGCGGCTAGGTGGCGTAGTGGATAAAGCACCAGCCTTGGAGTCAGGGGTACCTGGGTTCAAATCTGTCTCAGATACTTAATAATTACCTAGCTGTGTGGCCTTGGGTAAGCCACTTAACCCCATTTGCCTTGCAAAAACCTTAAAAAAAAAAGAAGAAAATGAGAAAATGTATGTAATATATGTAAATCACTTTTCAAATATTAGTGTTATGTAAATATGTTCTGTTCCCCTGAGAATTCTAAACAAAAATTTAATTCAATAATAATAAAAACAGATGTTTATTAAAGATCTGCAAGATACATTGCTGCAGTCTAGTCCACATCTCTTCATGTTATCTTCAAGATGAAGTGACTTTTTCTAATATTTTGTTTAAAACTCAAGCAAACTATATATTGCATTCTTCTCATTTACCCATTTAGTAATTCTATCAAAAAAGAAATAATGTTAATGTGATGTTTCATGTGTTCTTGCCTGAAGACAGAAAGACCAAGCAGAAGACTTGTATACTAATAAAAATGAGAAGAGGTGCCAATACACTGAGGATTTAGCACAGAAGCTAATTCTGTAATTTGAAATTGGGCAAGGGAAAGAGAGGTGAATGGTTTCCTCTTAGTTAAAAAAGTTCAGGGTTAGTGGCCACAAGTGTTGAGTCTCTGCAAATTATATCTCACTCACCAGAATATAGCTGCCATAACTGAGAGCCCTCTCCTTCTGAGATGAGGCCCCAGGGACTCAATGCTGTCTTTCAAAAACGAGCCACAAGCAACGTTGCTCTTAATTGCTTAAGATTTCCTCCAACAATCAGACCAGATAATGGTTGTCTTCGTAGTACTGTCAAAATTACATCTGAAGGTAATGTTGTTGCAGAGAACAGGAGAGGAGCATATACTTGGCTTTTAAGGTCCTGCAAGACAGAGATCCTCTTTTGCTCAAAAGTCTCTATGCTTTCAGAACCTCCGTAGTAAAATACAGCATATTTGAGGTGTAATTACCAACACGGAGGATTTGAGTTGTCCCACACTGGCCAACTCTCACTCTCTCTCCCTCTCTCTTCCTTTGGCTTGCTCCTTTAATCAAGGGCGCTTTGGGGGCCAAATTTGACAGCTGCAGTGCTGGCAAGAAACCCAGGAACATGGTTCTGGGATAAGTTACATTTTCGGGAGCTTTTGTGTCAGGGTTATTGGCAATCTGTTAGAAGGTTTCACTGTCAGCATCAAAGCCAGAAGGGTGTAATGCACCATCCATCTGGCAGAAGTAACAATAGGATAAAGTGGGTTTGATAAAATCTCATTATGTTTTCATCTATTGGATCAAAGGAGGAGGAAAGGAGAACATTTTACGGGGAGGAAATATTTATGTTATGCTGTCTTATGGCCCTCAGGAGTTTAGAGGACACAGACAACTGAGAAACTTGTCATACACTGTGTTGTTTATAGTATAGACTATCCTATGATCCTCTTTTCATTTCTCTCTCTTGTTCTGTCATTCTTTCCTTTTATGTTTTATTCTCAACATCTTTACCAAACTATGTAGAATATTTGGGTGTATATATATATATATATAAATATATATATATATATATATATATATATGTATGTATATTTCTAGATATGTAATCATAGACCTAGAATGGAAAATACAGAGGCATTCTTGAGTCTGAAGTCCCACAAGTAGCTTACATTAATGATTATACTTTTGGTTTTAGTAGGGTCCTAGGACCTAAATGAGGTGACCATCATTTCAATGCCATTCTCCATGATTTACGGTATTTATATGCAAAATATACTGAGATGTTACTGAATAAACGGTCTACCCATTTTAACAGAGAAATGAAGAACTGAACTTAGGAACTGAAAGAAATTTTAGGTCCCACCTCATCCATGATAGTCAGAAAATAAGATACAATCTTGAGGACAGACTGCTTCATGTTTACCATTTTACTATCAGTGCCTAATACAAATGTTCTGTATATTATAGAATTATTTTTAGAATCCAAACCTCTGATTTTATTAGAGTGATGAATTACTGGGGTGGAAATTCCAACCAATGGTGCCAGTCAGCAATTCTTTTGAAATTTATAATCTTAGAGATTAGTCTAGGAAACAGGCAGGTTAAATAATTTGTCCATGATCGCATAGCACGGCTTAAACCCAGATTTTATTGATTCCAAGGCCAATTCTATGCCATTACTCCTTTCATCATACATATAAAAAGCATTGACCTCTTCTGTGTAATGTGGATAACCTTAAGTGCCTTTTACTTTACATATAAGAGGAACTGAATAAATTCATTCTGAATTGATTTGAATTCCCTCTATAACATAGTCAACAAGTGATTATCCACTTATTTGAAGGTCTCCAATGGTGAGGAATTTATCACATCTACAAATAGGCATTTTATTTTGCACAGCTGTTATTATTTCTTACATCAAACCAAAGCCTATTTCTGTGTAGTCTTCAAAATTAATGTAATGATCTTCATAAATTATGGTGTCTGGATATTATCAGTTTGAACTGACATGCACAGGGCTCCATTGAGGCAGGCAAGCATTATGGCCTTCATAAGAAGAACACCGTAGGTTTATGCAAAAAATGATATCTGTATTATACATTATTGATCAGTATTTTTCTACCACTAAGAGCTCTGATCTGTCTGGATAATAGTCCTATATTTTCCATTTTAAAATTACAAGAGTACTTTTGCCCATCAAAAATGAGTCCTAATTACTTCAGAAAGAATTCTGGCAGATTGAGAGGGGCCAAGATTGGGCCTAAGTAGAGTGAAACACTAATGGAGAGTGTTATTGCCAGTTAAGAATATGTCCTATACCAGAAAGTAGTACATAATTGGACTATACCAAAGCTGTTAGCTCACCTCTCTTTATAGTTTAGAGGAGGAGTGCCAGTAGATCAGACAGTTGGCTTCCTGAACTTCAGTACCCTTCAGATAGTTGAGAATTGTTCACAACGCTTTGGGTATAGTCATTCCAGGTTCTAATTTCTTGAAGATGCTATCCTCAATAGTCTTTTTTTCCTACTCACAAATGCTTCCTTTTTTAGAAAGATTTGAGGCAGTGACAATGCCAGATTTTTTTTTCCCCAGACATGATGGGCAAGATAAGCAAAAATAGCTCTTCAGGTAAAAAAAAAGGATTCATTTGTGCTTGGGCAAATGGACAATGAAAAAAAATTCAGAGAGATGGAGAGAGGGCACTCACTGTTCCCTGACTTCTCATTTTCTTCTCTTTTATGAGAATGGTCCCTTGAGCTGGAAGAAGGTTAATTAGTAAACCTTCCAAATCCCATGACTGTGGACTCCTTATTATAATGCTAAATCATATACCTTATGGAACGTGACTGGCTAATTATTAAAATAGTACTATTAAAATAGTTTACAATAGTAAACAAATTGCTAAGTTCAATTACCTTCTATTTGTACTTCATTGCTTCTTGACAGCAAATATGCTGAAAAAATAAGTTGCCTATTACATTTATTTTATTATCAAAGTTCAAGTCAGAATTCAAGTCAGAATATCCAAGGACAAAATAGTAAATAGTGATTCAAATTTTTAAATTTATATATAATTATATATGCACATTTTACATATATACATCATATAAATCTACACTTATAGACATTTTTGTTTTTAAAATTGCCCTCCTTAGAACTCTAAAAATTCTTTGAAAGTATTATATAACCTTATTTTTCAGACTTCTTAAAGGTATAGGTGAGCCTTTTGATAACACAATAATAATTTTGATAACACTTGTCTAATGCTAGGTTATTTAGAATGGATTGATAATACATTATTTACAGAGCAGAAGATTACCAACAAGGACAGAACCAAGAACCACAGAATTGCGGAACACAGTTTGTTCCCCCCCTCTGTATTTTTTTTCTAGGGAGGATTGTACTAGAGGGCTCCATAGTCTGAGACTCTATGAGTCTGTAGTTATATCTTTGACTCTTGATAATCACATGCTTTGTATATGAAATTTTCTGAATACATTCTATGCAATCTTGCTTTAAAATATCTCATTAAGAATTTTTAAAAATTCAAGGAGGAGAGCAGAAGGAAGTTCAAAAAGAGGACATGACAATCCAGGCAGTATAGATACTATCATATAGGGTAATAAAAACTCATAGTTTCATTTTAAATCTTTTTCTATTCCTTATTTATGGACTTTGTCATATTTCTTGATATTTACCTAGCTCATAATTGACAAAAAATGGAAAAAAGAAAAAACAAGAAAATGGTAAAATTATAATTTTGGGCTGTATAGAAGTTATCTGTTTTGTTGGTTATGATTTTAGAGAGCAGAAAAAAATAATTTCTAGGATTTATTGCCACTCCTTACTTTGAGCTATCAGAACAGAATCTATATACTATAATAATCCAATAGTCCCTGTTCCATCTGTGATGGTTAAGGAAAATCATCATAGAATGTTTTTTTTCAAATATTTTAATGGCTACTTTCTTAAATAGCTATACTGAGGCTCCTGTTTTGGAAGATTAGGTTTTATTATTTCTATCATCTGAATAAAAACTAAAAACAAGAAAATCAATAACTCTTATTTGTATGCTGTATTAAAGTTTGCAAAGTACTTTGTAGGCTACCAAATTTAAGCCTTATTATAGCCATGTGAAATATATACTGTGACAGGGATTACTATTCCCATTTTACAGATGGGGAAACTGAGACTCAAAGAGATGAAGTAGCTCATTTATGATCACATATGTAGAAAGTATTAGGATTTGAAATCACACTTTCTTGACTCCACGTCCAACATTTATACATTATGCTTCACAATAATCCCTATAATTTGTAGCTATGAATAGATTTGTAAAGGAATAAGAACTTAGAACCTCAACAATAAATGGGAAGGTCTTCCTATTTCCTCACAGTGTAAAGGGTAAGCATGAATGTTTGGACAAAGGACCAGAATAATACTTTTTTTGTTGTTTTGGAAAGAAACCATCACTTAATGACCACCTTTGACATATTTTTGCCCCTGCTTTTGAGTCCTCAAAATGCAATTCAATTAAAGTGCCAATTCAATAGAACCATTAAAAGCTGTAATATTCCTAAAGATGGAAGGGCAGGCTTATTATTGCTTTAGACTTTTGTTGTTCTATCTTTTCAGTCAAGACAGCATCTTTATGACCCCACTGGGATTTTCTTGGCAAAGATATTAGAACCGTTTGACATTTCCTCCTTCAGTTTATTTTATATTTGAGGAAACCAAAGCAAATGGAATTAAGTGGTTTGATCAGGGCTATATAGTGTGTCTGAGATTAGATTTGAACTCAGATCTTCCTGGTTCCAGGTCCAGCATTCTATTCACTGTACCACCTAGCTAACCTAATACCCAAAACCATTCTTAATTTATTCTAAAGATATTCATTTTGGGTCGCTAGGTGGTATAGTGGATAAAGCACTGGCTTTGGAGTCAGGAGTACTTGGGTTCAAATCCGGTCTCAGACACTTAATAATCACCTAGCTGTGTGGCCTTGGACAAGCCACTTAACCCCATTTGCCTTGCAAAAAAAAAACCTAGGAAAAAAATTAAAGATATTCATTTTGAGGAACCCCTCTATCAAGTAGTTGTGTGTGGTGACTATAGCAAGATACCCATCCTTCAAAAGGCAAAGGTTGACTTCTGTTACTGACTTTATGGAAACCGGTGCCTAGCTTCTAATGGACAACATAGTTAAGCTACGGTAAACAGTGAAAGTCACTTGTGATTCCTAGTGTTTTCTGCACCCTGTATCATTGGGTTTAAGTCATGATTTTGTCTGTCTCCTCATCATTCACTCCCTGTAAGCTACTGTTACTCAAAATTTGGTTGTTGAAATCTTTTTGTTTTTCTAAGTAGAATGTGAACTTTTTGAGGGAAGAAACATTTCCATTTTTATCTTTATAACACAGAGTATCTGGTCTTATAGGGACACAAATATGGATAGATAGAACACTTGATCTAGATTTAGACATGCCTGAGTTCAGATCCTGATGGTTTTAAAGGATCATAGATTTAGAGCTGAAAGAAATCTAAGAAGTGACCTAGCCCAACCTCCTTCTTTTACAGTTAAAGAAACTAAGTCCAATGCAGGTTAAATAACTTACACAGCGTCAGGTAGGTAGAAGTGGCAGGGTTAGAATTTGAATCCCAGGCTTCTGATGCCAAAATTGCAATTCTGTCCCTTGTACCATGCTTTCTCCACTTACTAGATGGGAAGAATACTCTATACTTATGTCCTTACCCAACTTCCTCTCCATTTCATCATGAAAACTTTGACATTTGATGTGACTTTTTTTTAATTAAGAAGCAAAAGTGAAGAAATATATAAGATGTTGAGCTATGTTCAGATCTTGATGCTCTCTTCCTATTTGCATCATGCATTTTGCCTAGAGTTCATCTGTGAATCAAAAGATGAGAAAACAATTATTTCACTCCTGACAGTGGTCAGACTGTGCCAGGGAAGGTGGTGATGGATAGAGGAATCAGAATGCCAACTAACACTCTTGCATCCCACTACTCTATTGAAAGGTGCTTACAACCAATCTAGTCCAGCAGTCAGTGATTACCTCTCAAAGGAAAACTTGGACCTTTGAGCCTGACCTGTTTCATGGTCTTTGATGATTCTACTGATTCTCAAGTGTCTCCATTTGTGGGTGTAGAAGCTTGTAAACATGTCCTGGATAGCTGCAGGTCAGAAGGTGAATGTCTGTGAGAGGTGCGTGATTTGTGTTTATGTCTACTGTGGATTTGCCAGGGACCTTACTGGGACCAGAGGGAGATGAAGCAGGCATTCTCTTTTCCCAGGGAAAAACAAACAAACAAAAAAACCCACTGCTTATATTTCCTCATGTCTGAAATGTTGTAATTTTTTTTTCTTATGGGAAAGAAGTGTGCACATTTTCTTTTCTAAATGACAATTTTAGCTCTAATTATACATCTAGTTATTGTCTTCCTGGGGGACTGCTTGTTGACATACTGACAAGACTGAAACCACCAATACATCTGGAATTTGGAATTGAGGCCCATTTTCTTGATGTGTACTTTTTTTCATCTCTCTTATTCTCATAGATTCTGCACACTAGGACTTAGATTGATATGATCTTGAACTCCATCTACAAATGGATTCTTGTCAGAACACTATAGGATCTTAAAAAGAGGGTCCAAGAGATGGGTGAGATTTTAGTCAGACTTTGAATAACTCAAATTGTCATTGGAACTGAAAGGACTTCATTGCTGGAATCACTGATCAATCAAATAATACATTTAAAAGTATCAAATAGGTATAAGATGCTTGGGAATAAAAGGAAAAAAATGAAACACCCTTATCTTTGAGATTTACATTTTATTGGCAGAAGCAGACACACACACACACACACACACATATACACACACACACACACACACACACACACACACACACACATATAACTGATAAAAGATAAATGTAAGAGGTTTTGGTGGGAGGAGGAGACTCTAGAAAATAATGGGGAAGTGATGGAGCAGATCAGGAAAAACTTCATGTAGAAGGTGACACTTGAGCTTAGCTTTGAAGGAAGAAGCTAAAGATTCTAAGTAGTCATAGTGTATCTTGTAAAGAAACTCATCTTGAAAGTCAGACAAGGTAGCTCTAATTGCCAGGCAATTTTATCCTTTTTTCTTTCAACTTCACTGAGTACCATTCTGTCCTTTAAGATGAAGAGAATCTCTCAGTACTATTTACTGCATGTTTAAGGTATTTTAAAAAACCTAAACTTTCATTTCAGGAAGTTGTTTGGAGCAAGCTGTTGGGCTAAGAAAATATAGGCTATGTTCATTTATCCATTTTTACATATGAGGAAATCAAGGTTCAAAGAAATTAAGCAGTTCTTAACTTAGTTCTGTGAGACAAAGGATTTTATATTTGATCCTGGGGGCAAGAGGGAGCCAATGGAGTTTACTAAATAGAGCCTTTTATAGAGTTGGACCTGAATTTTAAGAAGATCAGTTTGACATTTGAGTAGAAGTTGTATCAGAATGGGAAGAGACTTGAGTCTGAAGTTCAACTAGCGTTCAACTACAACAGTTCAGATAGGAAGTGATGAGGGTCTGCCCCATAGTATATCAATATTAGGAGAGAATAGAGAAGTTAGGGAAGAAAAGAAAACACAGGACTTGACATATGATTTTGATTTGGGGAGTAAGAGAGAGTAAGGGATTGAGATGACAATCTTAATGTGAACTGGGATGACTAGGATGTTGGTGATACCTCCCACAGTAATAGGGAATGACAATAAGTTCCATTTTTAACATGCTGACTTTAAGGTATTCTATCCCACATCCACTTTGAGATATTCCAAAGGCACCTGGAGTTGTGAGATTGGAGGTCAGGTATAAGTTTAACTCTAAAAAAGTAGAGATGGTAATTGAAATAATGAGGTCTGATGAAATCATCAAAGTCAATAATATAGGAGAAGAGAAGGTCCAGAATAGAGTCTGGGGTGGCACCCATGATTAATAGATAGGATATTGATAGATACAGCAAAAGAGACAGAAAATGAATCAGGAAAGAGAAACATGAGATAATAGTGCTATGCTTGGACTTTAGAGAAACATGGAAAGAATTGTACAAACTGATGCTGAGCAAAGGGAGCAGAACCAAGAGAACACTGTGAGTTGCTCATCAAAATATTAACAACAACATTGTGAGTTGTTCAACTTGGATGCTGCTCCTTTCAGCAATTCAGAGATCTGGGATTTCTGGGAGACCTGTTAGGGACAATGTCATCCCCATCCAGAGAGGGGGGGGGGGAAACCAAAAATAAAAATAAACACAGAATCTAAATGGATACTATTCACTTAAAAAAAAAAGACCAAAACCCTTCTCTTGTTATTCCATGATTTTCTTTCTTTTCCCTTACTCCCAATTCCTCATTTGCAAAATGACTAGTATGTAACCATGTTAAACTCAAATATATGTACAACTTTTACCAGATTGAAAGGAGGGGGTTGGGAAGGGAGGGTGGTAAAAAAATGTGTAACTTCTAAATACGCAAATGGATGAATGTTGAAAAGCTTTCATATCATGTAACTGGAAAAAATATCAATAAAAAAGAAAGTAAATAGTACCACAAAACCCTTCATAGGAGATAGCATCAAAGTAGAGGAGAGAGAGAAGAGATTAAGAAGATTAAGAAGAATAAAAATTAAGCAAAGGTCATTAGATTTGTCAATTAAGGGATCATTTGCAACTTTGGAAAGAGTGGTTTCAGTTGAATGACAGGTTTGCAGACAAATTAAAAACAGTTTAAAAGACAATAAAATGAATGGAAATATAGGTATTGATTATAAATGACCTTTAACTTAGCCATAAAAAGGATGAGAGAAATAAAAGGTAAACTGGCAGGATAAAGAGATTACGTGAGGTTTGTTTTTTGTTTGTTTTTTGTTTTTTTGATGATGAAGGAGAGGCATCCTTGCCTGAGGAATTTAATGAAGCATTCTTTAGAGAGAAGAATCAAAAAAGAATTTGGAGTGCTTGGGGGAAGCTTTTTTGGGGAGTAATATGTGAAAGGAAGCCTTGGGAAGTAGCATGGTAATAGTGTACAACGTGTAACTCTGGAATTGCCTTACCTTCAGAGAGAACAGAGTTGTCCAGATGCTTAGAAAGTGGAAGACCTCCTAAAAGATGGAGGGAGGGAGAGAGGCAGGAAGGGAGGAAAGGGGTAGGAAAAGGTGATGAGGAGAGAGAAGGGGAGAAAGGAGGGGGGAGAGAAAGGAGTGGGGAGAGAGAGAGAGAGAGAGAGAAGCAAACTCCTTCCACAATGCAAATACAAAATTCATCCAAATTAATTAAAAGTAATTTCAAGAGAGAGACTGTACTAATAGGGGAAGTGAATCATGCTTTCATGTAAGAGGTGGTATCCAAGCTGTACTCTGATGGAATCTAGGATATCTAGGAGGTAGAGGTGAAGAAGGGGGCTTGATGAGATGAGACATCATTAGTTTCATGACTGTGCTTGAGAACATAATAGGTCCTAATTTTGATATTCGTTGTCTTTTAGGGGAATCCCAGATAATCTTAGAGTTGTTCATGCTGAGAACCTGGAAAGAAAGAGCAGAATCTCAACTAATATGATTACTGACCTCAAGAAACAAGGCATCATATTTTTGTTAAGATAGTACTGGTTTGAAGTCAGAGGACTGAATTAAAGTCTTGGCTCTGTCATCTGTTTTGTTATGACCTTTAGGAATTCAGTTAACCTTTCTAAGCTCAGTTTGCCTGCAAAATGAAAGTTAGACTAGATTACCTCTCACTTCTCTTCCAGGCCTTATAGATAGAAACTATTTCTGGGACTAGAAAACCAAATGATTCTTGTAACTATCCCAGAGTTTCATTTCTTTTTGGATAAAGAAGTCTAAAACAGGTCTGATGATTCTAGTTGGGCTTGATCAGTTCAATTGATTGCTAGTGTCTTCAGTATTTCAAGAATGTGTCATGTTTGTTTTTGCTCTGCACTCTCTTTTCCAATGTAAACGCAATCTGTCCTCTGGCCTTCCCTCCTGCCTCCAGTGGGAGATGCTTTGCTACCCCCCCCAACCAAAACAAAATGATCACATCATGACCAGTTTTCTAGGGATGAGCGTTTTTCAACTTAAGTATGCCAAATGGCAGAAATGCAGATGATCACTGGGCCCCTGTTTAAAGCTTTTTTGCCTTCGTCTCACCTGCTCATACTCTGATGGCATACTCTCAGAGACCTCAGGTTACATCCTGATATCAAAGGACAATCCTTAGTGTCATTTGGTTGATAACAAAGGTTATAATATCCAGCCTTTATATCTTGTTTGTTGGTGGTTGTTTGCTTGTAGTTTCCAACTGTAGATGGTGAGCTCCTTGAGAGCAGAGATGGTTCTTTTGCTTTTCTTTGTATCTTCATTCCTTAGCACTGGAGGACACAAAATTGTAGATACATAATGAATCCACTGAAATATGAACTAGACCAATTTCTTATCTTTTCATTATTCTCTTAGGCTTTAATGAGGTTATTTTGTTTTCAATTTTCCTGCATATATAGTTTGATAGTTCATAGTTATTTGTATATTAATTTACATAGATTGTGAACTTCTCAAGAAAATGGAACATCTTTTGTCTTTCTTTATACTTCCAGTGCCTGGAATTTAATAAATCTTTATTGACTGAAGAGACAGATTCTTCTCTATCTTTCATCAAAAGGAAACACTGAATAATAAAAATGTAAAAATCATCTTTGAAAGGAAAAAAGAATGCTGACATTTTGGTCAGGAATAGTAAAAACAGCTTAAAATAAATTTTGAGTTTTATTATGATTGAGGAGTGCTGCATCTGATATTCTGACTGTGTCCTTGGGTTAACCTCTCACTCAGGTAACTCTTAGCCTATTAGATATAAGGCCAGGATTTACCCCCTTGGTATAAGGAATTTTCCACTTGCATGAAAATATCATTTACAACCAACCCCCCCAAAATGACCTTTCTAGTGAAAGTGTTACAAGAGGTAGCCAAGTAGTTTTCTTAGAGATGAAATGAGAATACTATTGGGTCAAATATGTCCACAAACTAACTTTTTATATAAGAATAACCTGAAATAAAGTTACTTTGAAAAAGTGACAGTGCAGAAACTTGTTCCTTTTGTTATATTTTTCACAGTGCTTTGGGACCTGGTTTACTCAGCTATAAATTTTTTAATAGAGTATTTCTTGCTTTTGCCTGGGAAACTAACAAGAATATGATACTTTAGGGGCTGTTTAATGGGAGGAGAAAGACAGTCTTTATAACTTGCTGGAACAAGTTACAACTATTCTGGTTTTTTTCTTCTGTTGATATTAGACTCTTGCTCCAAAGTAAGATGCCATCTTTTCACAGGGTGAAGGGGTCTCTCCAAGATAGACCTTAAGTTTTGACTGTGAGGTCCATAAAGACCTTAACTATTGGTACTATTTTCTTTTCATAAATGTAATCCCTTCAGTGTGATTCAAGGGAAGGATCTCTGGATTTTAAAATCAGAGTTCCTGTGTTTATATGTTGGTCTGGATACTTAATACTTTTTTGACTTTGGGTCACCTTTTTAGGTTTTTGATCCCTCTTGGCTACAGTTGACCTAGGATGTTGACTTAGATGACTTCCAAAGTCTCTTCTACTTTATGATCCTAAGGAATTTATCTGTACTCTTGTCTATATCATTCATACTTCCTAGTTGTGCTAACCATCGTTACACGAGGGTTAATTAATTTACAGGATTATCTATCATGTGATGGTTAACCAGGACTAAAGTTCAAGATTCTGGACTCCTAGTTCCATGTTCCAAGTCAATTCAATGCACATTTATTAAGGTTTTACAATGCATAAAGTAATGTACCAGGAACTAGCAAGTCAAAGATAAGAATGAAACAATCCCTGCCTTTAATGATTTGTCATTCCACTCGGGGTACTCTCCCACCAGTGCTCTGCTTTCGACTGTTAATTTTACTTCCCCCACCAGAATAAGCCCATTAACTCATTAGCCTGGAGTTTGCTTCAGCTTTGGTACTCACAACAAATTAAGACAATTAAGTTCCCCTAGATTACAGAACCAGAGGATAGAGTAAAATGTTCTCCCAAAGCCTGCCCTTAAAGAGACCTCAGAATTCCCAGTCATCTCCATTTTCTACCAGCTGCTTTGCTTGGTTTCAATAATATTATTCCTCTTCAGTGGGTGCCATTTCCTTGCTTTTTGAGTATTATCTTCCTGTATGATATTCCAAACTCTTAGAGGTCTGGGACTGTTTTTTTTTTTTCTATCCTTAAACCTTAGCACAATAGTAGGAAATTATTGTTTGTAGTACTGTATTGGAGTGAGGCATATACAAACCAGTAATGCAAATCTTTGGTAAAGTAATATAGAGTAATATAAAGTATTTTCCAAAGGGGAAGATGATACAAAAATCTGATTTGTGTTTTGAAGGCAATAATGGTATGGTATACTGGAAATCATTGGAGTTATGAAAACTGAGTGCAAATTTGAATTTATACCACTGACTACAATACCTGCAGTAAGCCTTTTGTAACCTGGGATAAAAAACTCGATAACTTCAAGTCTCAGTTTTCTTAGCTATTAAAATGTAATTAGGATTTTATTACACATAATCAGATCCCCTAATGGGGTAAGAACTTTCTTCTAGGAGAAGACATTCTGCCTTTGTCCTCTTCTTTTAAATGGCTGCATAATCCCCAAAAACCCTAACAGATTAGGACACTTCTATACCCTTTCCTTTGATTTACAGAAACAATGAAGGTCACAATCAGAAGGGGGTTGGGGAAGAGCACCTTCATCCCTTTATTTTTATTTTAGGTTTAGAATTTTTTTTTTAGGTTTTTGCAAGGCAAATGGGGTTAAGTGGCTTGCCCAAGGCCACACAGCTAGGTAATTATTAAGTGTCTGAGACCAGATTTGAACCCAGGTACTCCTGACTCCAGGGCCAGTGCTTTATCCACTGCTCCACCTAGCCACCCCTAGGCTTAGAATTTTGATTTGTCTGTTCAATGTTTTTGGTCCTTGACTGTTTCTAGGCTCTAGTAGTGGAATCATCAATGAATCTAGAGGCCCCAATATTGGTGGAATCAAGGTTGAAAAGTTAAACAGTCTGATAGAGAAGTCAGTAGAGGTAGATGATGAAAATTGGTAAGATTCAATTTTTAGAAATGCACATTGGCTGAATTTTCCCCTACATTTCATTAAATGCTTTTTTCCCCCTAAGGATTTTCATCTGGAGACAACTAGATGGTGAAATAGATAGAACACTGGCCCTAAGGATCTGAATTGAAATCTGACCTCAAATACTTGATACTATTCACGTGACCTTGAGTAAATCAATTGACCCCATTGCCTCACCAAAAATATGCTTTGAGAAAAGGATTACTTTCATCTGGATAGGGAAGACACTGGTTAATAATAAAACAATTACTTGTTAATTTAGTATTTGCCTTTCCAAGAAAGGTCTGATGAATATCCATTCAGTGAGCCCAGTACAGAAGCCTTGAAAAGTCAGAATGCCAACTCTGGACTTGAGTCCATGGTAGGGAACAGGATGGGATTTGAACTTGGAACTTTACGATACAGATATAGATGAACTGAGCTAAACTGTGGACCTAATCTCTTTTCTTTCTCCTGAGAATGAGGTGGTACAACAAGACTTGAATTGAAGTGTTGGAAGGATATTTGTATGTCTATCCTTGATATTCCTTTAAGATAAATATTCCTTTGTAAAAGCTAATATATTGGATAGCTAAATAGAACTGGGATACAGAGGGATCCTTTAAAATTGGGAGAACACCATCAGTGGGGAGATGGAGCCAAGGGCAGGGAATTTAACCCCCCCAATCCCTTGTGTTCTGAAGAACTCTAGGGGAAAATTAAAAAAAAAAGTAGCATATTTGGCTCTCAGGAAGTAAAAGGTCAGAGGAATCATTATTATAAGACTAAAGAGTTGGATTACATGACTTTCACCCTATAGAGATCTTTCATCCTATAGAGAAATGATTTTTTGAAAGTAATAACCCAGTGAGGCAGAGGGGAGGAAGGAGGGCATTCCATATTGAGGGGACTACTTGGTCAAAGGCACTGAGATGAAGATGAAATGTCATACACAGAAAGCTGACCCACAGTTTGAATGGAATGGAGCATGCTTGAAAACTAGTTTTAGGAAGCAAAACCAGAAAGATGTGGAAACCAGATTTTCAGCCTGAAAAAAACACATTTCACCCTACATGCAATAGGAGCCCCTGAAGACCTCAGTTTCTTCTTTGTAAAATATGCTATTTAGAATAGTCTCTACCTTAGAATAGATAGACAAGTATTGCTCCCCTCCAGCTCATTCTCCATTTAACTGTCATATCTATAATCTTTTGTTCATGAGATTTTTGAGTTTTAGGTGACATGGTCAGAGCTCAGTTTGGAGGATTTAGAATTTAGAATTTATATAGAAGAAAAATTTAAAGGGAAATGTATTAATTCTGGGATTATTGCAATAGTCTAGGTGAGAGTCGATAGGGGGACTGAACCACATCAGAGGCTGTATGAAGTGGAGGAAAAGGAAAAGGTGTCAGAAATGTCATGGAAATAGCATCCCTAAAATGTGACAATTGTTTGGTTATGGGGGTTGAAGAAAAACATACAGTCAGAGTTTTGAACTTGAGTTCCTCAAAAGTCCTGTCAACAGGATCGTGGTGGAAAGGAAATCAGCCCACTGAAAATGATCATGAAGAAAATTGTGATAGGTACCCAGAAATAATGAGGTCTTATTCCATTTCAACAGGCACTCCCATAGAATCCCTGGTTTACTGAAACTGAACCTGTGACAGGCAGTGTGGAATAGTGGATAGACCACTAAGCTTGCAGTCTGGTAAAACTGGTCATATGAACCTGGGCAAATCATTCTCTCAGCCTCAGCTTCTCTCTCTGTAAAACACACACACACAAAATATCTGGAGCACTTTTTGGTGATACAGCCAAGACCTGTGATTTTATTAGTAGCGGGAACTTCCAGGTGAAGATACTCCATCTACAAATGCAAGTAAGTACCTTTCTCTATAATTGTCTTAGAGCAGGAATTCCTTGGGGGCAGTCTACTAAAGCCTCTGGACTCCTCAGAATGCTAATTTAAATGAATAAGATAAAATGCACAGGATTACAAAGGACACCAATTATATAGAAAGATAAAATTCAAAATAGATTCAGAATAAAAGAAAACAAAGGTCACAGACCTCAGACTAAGAACCCCTCCCTAGAGAGTTGCATAGACTACTGAGCAGTTAGATGATTTGTCCAAATTGACTTGACATAGCAGAAAGGTATCTGAGATAGTTTTCAAACCCAAGTCTCCTGACACCAACACATTTTTTTTTGCATTATTTCAAATTGCTTTCTTAGAAAAGTGAAGACCAAATTGATATGTAATAATTTTGTTGTTAGCAAGTTATCTTCCCTAGATTCCTAGCCAGATGAGAGAATGTAATCCATAGCATAGTCCTTATGACTTAAGTATTTCTCCACTTCAGTTCATTCTCCATTTAACTGTCACATCAATCTCAGGTGATTAAGTTCCAGTGGGAATAGTGTTTTTTAGAGTATGCTAACTGATCTTTCCCTGGGCGAGAGGAAATAGAATAAAGTTCATGATCCAGTCAGTATTATCTTTTTCTTTAAAAAATATAAATTTATCAAAATAATAGAATCCAAGTTGACTTAATAACTAAATTTATGTTAACATCGAGAGATAAATATTTGAAACAAAATTGAATGATAATAGCTATATTTAAATAGCACTTTAAGATTTGCAGAGTTCTTAACGCATATCCTATTATCTTTACAATTACATTATGAAATAAGTGCAATTATTCCTCCCATTTTAGAGAAGAATCTGAGAGAAATTAAATGATTTGCCCAAAGACACTCAACTAGCAAGTATCCAAGACAGGATTTGGCCTAATATGTTCATGATTCCATATAGGTATATACATAAAAAAATACAAGTGCATATATATGTACATATAAATACACACATAAACTGTACTGCTAAGTTCCTTAGCCTTAGACATGATTGGAAGCTTTCTCTATTCTTTAGATTCTGTAAGGGATAGACTGGGCTATTTTGTTTAAGCTAAGTGAAGTGAAGCTTCTATGTGATTTTTAGAAGAATAAATAATCAACAGAAATTTATTAAATATCAATTATATCAGGAAACCAGGAATATAAAGATCAAAATGGAATATCTGCCCTCAAATTTCTTATATTCTATCTTAGGGAATAACAAGTATACAAGGAAGTTTTACAGAAGAAAATTATTAATGCTCTTTTTTTTTTGTTAACAAGGCTTCCAAAAGCACTGACTTGGTCTGTCACTTCTACCCCACTACATTCAACAAATTTCAGTGGCTTCCTATTACCTTTATGGTCAAATATGAATCCTTTGCTTGACTCCTCATATTCTTCATAGTCTAGCCCCCCTTTCTTATCCTATAAAGGCTTCTTATATCTTGCTGTCAGTTTGGAAATTTTTCCCACTTGACACTCCATGCCCCAGCTCTGAATACTTTCCATTGGATGTCTGCCATTTCTAGAACTTTCCTTTTTTATCTTCACCTACTAGCTTTCCTCAAATCTTACTAAAGTATCATATTTGGCAAGAAGTATTTCCTAGTTTTCCTCAATCTTAGTCTCTTTCCTTTATGACTATTCCCAATTTATTACATGTATATATGTGTATTTGAATGCATGTATGAATACATTGTTATATAGTTGCATGAATTTCATATAATTTGTATGTAGTTATTTTCATGCTATCTCCTCTATGATTCCTTGGGCAAGGATTGATTTTTAATGTATTTTTTTCGATCCAGGGCTAGTACATAAGAGGTATTTAATAACTGTTTATTTACTGATTTACAAATTATAATGACGTTTTTATATGAGGAAAAGTCTTCCTGGTCCTTTCTCTTTCAAGTCACTTGTTTCATGCTGTTGACTCTGATTACTGAGAAAGTCTCTTTCTTACCTCCAAGGGAGTAGAAAGCCTGCCTTGTTCCTTTCCTTATTTATTCTCATAAATTTGGAGGCAGATAACCAAGGCTCTCAATCCACTGAAGGACAGATTATTAGGGCTAGAAAGGACTTTAAAGATGATTTAATTCAGTATCTTTATTTGCTGATGAGGAAAGAGACAGAGCGATAAAATCAATTGACTAGGTCCTGGTTCATTCCATTTTCTTTCCAAGTTTAAGTGTGGGCTTAAGTCTTAAATTTTTTTTCCTCTTCCATATAAATGGAACCAGGAATATAAATAAATATGAGGGATAAAAGATGTTCCAGTGAGAGTATGCTAAGTGGTCTTTCCCTGGACATAGATTATGAGGAAATAGGATAAAGTTCATGATCCACTCAGTATTATCTTTTCTTTAAAAAAAATATAAATCTATCAAAATAATAGAATCCAAGTTGACTCAATAACTAAATTTATTTTAATATTGAGAGATAAACATTTAAAACAAAATTAAATGATAACGATCATTTACATCCCTTCATACTTTCTTAGTTAAACTCGCATAGCAGATTGTTTCTTCAAAAATCTCAGATCCAGATAATTCTGTTACACTTCTATAGCAGATTTTCCTTCAAAATGAATATGGGACTACAGAATCCCTAAACACAGGGCCAACAGGAATTTCCATCCTAAATTAGAGAACAATCTGAGGAAGAAATCTATAAAGCAAAGAAGGAGCCAAAAGGTGATGGGAGTAGCCTAGTAAGAACTCAAGCAATGAGATAAAAAAAAATCAGCCTCTCTGAAGTATCCCCTTTTCTCTACTTGCATGCATATGATTTTGGTCCACTGGGCCTTCTTGGACTGTTGAGGTAGCTTTACAAAGAACAGGTATCCTTACCTCAAATCTCTCCCCTCTCCAATCCACTTAATAACTTTATTTACTGATTTACAAATTATAATGACATTTTTATATGAGGAAAAGTCTTCCTGGTCCTTTCTCTTCACTTAGCTGCTAAAACGATTTTTCTTAAAGTTTAAGTGTGATCAGAATACCACTCTCAGGCTCGAACTTTGCTTTTACTTCCATTTTCAACTTCTCCTACTCATCAAAGAACCTTCACAACCAGACTCCTTTCTTATCTTTTCTTAACATTGTGCTGTAACTCATCAAGGGGCAACTAGGTGGCACCATAGTGCTAGACTGGATTAGGAAGAGTCCTTAGTCCAGACCTGGTCTCAGACACTAACTAGCTCGGTAATTCTGCTTAAATCACTTAACCCTGTTTGCCTCAGTTTCCTTATCTGTAAAATGAACCAGAGGAAAAAATGACAAACCATCCTAGTATCTTTGCCTAGAAAATCCCAAATGGAGTTGCAGTCAGGACTGAACATTACTGAACAACAAACAATTAGTCACACCTACTCTGTGAGCCAGTTACATTGACCTGCCTGTTATTCCTTCCACAATATTATTTCCCCTCTTTATGTCTTTGCTCTGACTGTGCCCCATCTCTCAAATCCTCTCCCTCTTGATCTCCTTCAAAATCTGTAGACTCAGATCCAACCTCTATACCATCTCTTCAGAAATAATCACGTAGACATCTTTTATGTTAATTTGTTTTCTCTCATTAGAATGTGAACTCTAGAAGGTCAGAAATATTTCTGCCTCTCTTTGTATTTTCTAGCACTTATCTTATTAACTGACTGATTAGACAAATTATCCTTTGAAGGAAAAAAAGCTGGGAAGGTTCTTTTTCCCTCTCCACTAAATGAGACTTTTTCCTGCTCCAATTGTTAAGGGTTTCCACTTTCAAAAAAAATTCAGAAGGTGAAGTCATGTATGGACTTCTTAGAACATAGAGTCTACTCTTTTCATGAGGAAAATCTTATACTCTGCCCAATGAAGGATTCTGGCTGAAACTGGGGGACTGAAGTTGGAAAAAGGGAGAAGAAATTTCATGACCAAGTAGAACCTGGAAGCATCCATCTGTGTTCATGGAATTCTCAGAGCAGAGTTGAACAGAAGCCACTAAAAAGTATTAGAGCAAATGGACCTGAGTCTACAAAGCAGCTAGAGATGGTTTATTGGAGAAACTACATACCACAGAAGATACCAGCTAGGAGACACTTGGGAGCAAGGTGATGGCATCACTTATAAGATCAGAGGTATGAGCTGTCTCTCTCTCCATATTCCCTCCTTATCTTCTCACTCCATCTCTGTATGCTGGAAACTCTCCACTTCCCATCAGCAGCTCTGCTTGGTATAGTCTCCAAGGAACTTGCACATCCTGACCCCTGCACATTAGCACATTAGTCCCCTCGATTTTCAATTTCCTTTTGTGTGTTGTCTTCCTCCAATTGATTTTAAGCTCCTTGAGGAGAGGAGCTATCTTTTTTTTTTATTGTATCCTGAGCATTTAGAAGAAGAACAATGTCTGGCAGACAGTGTTTAATAAATATTTATTGAATTGAATTGAATTGAATTGAATAGGATATTATATATTTCCTCTCCAATGTTTTCAGGTTAATTTTTTTTATTATTTTTTCTTTCTGTTAATACCTTTGGTTTGAACTAATTGTATACTCTGACTGACTAGTATAGTTAAACATGAATTTTTCTCATAGACAAAACATGTGATGTTTCTGAACCTCAATTTTTTCATTTGTAAAGTAAACATGATAACATCAGCCTCATAGTAGATAAAACCTCATAGAATTCTCAGAGCAGTGTTGAACAGCAGCCACTAAAAAGTATTAGAGCCTATGGACCTGAGTCTATGAAGCAGCTAGAGATGGTTTATTAGAGAAACCACATCCTGCAGAAGTCACCAGCTAGGAAACACTTGGGAACAAGGTGATGGCATCACCTATAAGATCAGAGGTATGAGTCCACCTCACAGTGGATAAAAATGCTCTATCAGCCTCAATTTCCTTATTTGTAAAACTAGCATTGAATAGTATCTAGTTCATCAGACTGTTGTGAGTCTCCAGTTAATATAAATAAGATGCATTAGCAAAGAGTTAATTTATAAATGTCAGCTGTTAGAGCCACACTACTTTTCGAGTAGCTTTGCCCTCTTGCCTTTATTTTCTGCTGAATATTTTAAAAACTCATTCTTAATCTAATGCTATGATTTGAAAGCTCAGATTTTACAGAGTAGTTCCCTTGTATTTGATGTTGGAAATTCTTTAAAACCCCAAACTTGGAATTAATGTCAATGTTTTAAATAATTTACACTCAAAGGTGAAATATTCATAAAAAGGAAACTGCCTGAACAAATGTCACCACTATATTTTTATTGGTCAGATTTATTTTCAGTTGCTGAGAGCTTGAGATTATAAAAATGGTGGTGGGGGGTGGGAGGAGAGCTTGGCTGCAATTGTCAGTCTATCCATGCTCTCCAACCCACCATTTTAGGATTAGCATAATGTTGAGACTGTGCAAGAATGACAGCTACGATTTCCAAATTTTCCCCTGTCCTTTGTCTTGTGCAATTTTGAACAAGCTGTCATAATAAGGGCATACTACAAGCTCAGCCTTATGTTAACAACTTTCTGCAGTTGAAAAAGAATTCCCCCGGGGCAACCCATACAGCAGCGTTTGACATGCGAACAAAAAAGTATCAAAAATGGACATTTTTTTCTGGGGTAGCCATTCACTTTGCATCAAGGTTTTAGAATACTAATTACAGGATAAAGGCAGACTTTACTACCCCTACCACTCCTAGCCTCTTTCCCATCCTCCTCTCCCCCCCCCCTTTCCCCAGTTTGTTCCCAAGTCCTATGAACTATAAGAAAAGGTACATTATTTTTCATTGGTTAATTTGACTTAAGAATAGTACTATGCTCTATACAGTTGACCCTTCTATATAATGGGGTGTTAGAAGTACAACAATCTGAAAAATCAACATAAAATCTTTTGACCCTCCCTTCAAATCAGAGAAAAAGTTTGATTGTTTTTCTTTTTCCTCTTATGGGATGTTTACAGAGCCTTATTGCAAAATTTGTGTTTTTATATTTTAGGCTCTGTGTTATCTGCTGGTCTTTGCATATCATCTGTAGCTTCTGAAAAAAACCCTCCACACTCTCATTTAATTTGCTATGTTGACCTGTGATATATTGAAACCTTCACAAAGAAAGAAGGGATAGTGTCAGTGTAGAAGGGATAATTGTACATACTTTGTTGTGTGAGAGTTTGGATGAAGTGATCAGTCAAACAATAAGCATTTATTATTTGTTTTAAGATGGGGATGCAAAATAAGGTCAAAACAGTCCCCATCTTCCAGTAGCTCTAGTTCTAATGAGAAACACAATATAAAAATTATTAGGCACATGGCAGCTATGTATTGCTCAGGTAAGATGTTTATGCACATTTTTTAAAAGATACATGGCTCAGGGCGGCTAGGTGGCACAGTGGATAGAGCACGGACCCTGGAGCCAGGAGTACCTGAGTTCAAATCCGGCCTCAGACACTTAATTACCCAGCTGTGTGGCCTTGGGCAAGCCACTTAACTCCATTGCCTTGCAAAAACCTAAAAAACAAAAAAGATACATGGCTTACAGGGAAACATGATTGTATATGTCTGAAATCTTACCCAACTCTCTTCAAGGAAATCTTTTATTTCCACCTGGAAAAGAGCTAGAGAAAGGACCAGGAAGTGGCTGTTTTTGTTTTCCATGAAAACTAGAATTATATCTATCTGCTCTTCTGAATATTGCTAATTAAAGACATGATTTTTCAAAAGCAATTAAGCCACTATCTTTGGTAATTACTTCCCCTTAAAAGAAGAAGGTAACCTAAGCTTCCAGATGCAGGTATGATGTCTTCCCAAGTTAAACAGAATTAATAAGGAGTAAATCCATTTATCAATAAGGTAACTGGTTGGGAAGTTAGACAGGAAGATCTGATTTCAAATCCATTCAGGGATTCTTACTAGCTGACTTTGGGAAAGTCACTTCATCTTTTTCTACCTTTCTTTATCTGTAAAACTAGGGTAAGAATAGCTCCTGCCTTCCAGGTTGTTGTGAGGATAACCTAAGATGATATTTGTAAAGGGTTTCGGAAAAACCTTGAGGTATGAAACTGTTAACTATTAGATTGTGATCCCAGTAGATAAAAACCAGAAATATATACCAGAAAAAAACAAAAGAATGAATTAGCTCTTTATTTGGAAGCAAGTTGATATCTTGTTCAACAAAAAGAGAGGCCCTTATCTTACCCAAGGGAACCTTACCCCCCACCCTTCATATTTCTAGGGAGACAACCTAGAAGTTAGGAACATGCTGATAAATCAGTTTCTTCTTTATTTTCCCTTTTTCATCTACAAGTGAGTTTTTCCTCCCCCCCCCCCCCCCAGCTAGTCTCAGGCAGTCTGGGAGAGTTGTGTGGTGGTCAATATTTATGTTTATCTGTTTTTTTTTTTTTTGCTTTTTTTGCAAGTCAGTGGGATTAAGTGACTTGCCCAAGGTCACATGGTTAGTAAGTATCAAGTGTCTGAGGTCATATTTTTACTCAGGTCCTTCTGACTCCAGAATTCTGATCAATATTAAACAATTGTCTCTCTAGGAAAAAAAAAAAGAACTTGAGACATACCTTTAAGTTTGATCTGTTATTAATATGATCATTTTCTTAAGTCTAAAAATCAACCACACAATAAAGTAAGCATTGATTTATAGCAATTTCTAAAACATAAATGCACTGAAAATTTAATAACCAGCTCTTCTGAGTTGAGCTGACGCTAGCACTCCTAGTTCTGGAAGAATAGTATCTTTCTTAAAGCAGGAATGGAGAGTGTCTCCTCTCCAGAGTTCTCCAACCAACTCAACTCTTCATATAAACATAATAGTATTGAGTTATCATTCAATCCATCAGTTAGGAGAATTTCATGCAAAATCTTACAGTCTTATAATCTTGATTACACATAACAACCTAGACCCAGTCTAAAGCCCAGCAGAAAGGGGGGGAGAGGGGGATGAAGGGAGGAAACAAGCATTGATTAATTGCCTATGTTGTGCCAAAGACTGTTAAATACTTTCTGAATATCTCATTTGATTCTCAATAATCTGAAAATGTATTTGAATTCAGATCTTCTTTACTCTAAACCCAATACTTTATCTACTTTCATGTAGCTATAGGTCAAACTTTTCTAAATATTTATATTCTTTCCATTTAATTCTTTTTTTTTTAGGTTTTTTTGCAAGGCAAATGGGGTTAAGTGGCTTGCCCAAGGCCACACAGCTAGGTAATTATTAAGTGTCTGAGACCGGATTTGAACCCAGGTACTCCTGACTCCAGGGCCTGTGCTTTATCCACTGCGCCACCTAGCTGCCCCTTTCCATTTAATTCTAATCCAAATCCCATCCCATAGATATCCTGGAAAAGCCCTACCTCTAGACTAAAAATATATGAAGACAGTACTGGGACTATTTGTCATTCCTGGCCCAATTACATAGAGGATAAAGGAAAGATAATATTTCTTAATCTCCTATGGGATTAAGTCAACTCTTTGCCTCACTTTCCTCATATATATATATATAATGAGGGGTGGGCTGGATGATATTTAAGTCTCCTTTAAATCAAGGGTGGGGAATGTCTGACCCATGGGTCATATAAAACCCTAGAAATAATTTGGTCTGGTGCTGCCAAGGCAAAATTCAATAAGTCTAGGAGCTTTTAAAAGGTGAACAAATTAGATGTTTGACCAAATATAGCAGACTAATGTTTAAGTTTTGACCCTTAGTAGAAAAAAGTTCCCCCCAACCCTGCTCAAAATTGTTCATTATATAATCTTAAAATCCTTTGACATGAATCTATTTTAATAGAGAACTATGTAAACAATGGGCAAGTCACTTAGATTTCCAGAGTTTTTCAGTTTCCTCATCTTTGAAATGAGTATAATAATAGCTGAAAGTCAACTAGATAGTAAGGAGTGCTGACCCTGGGAATCAAGAGGATCTGAGTTCAAATATGACCAGAGATTCTTACTAGCAATGTGATCTTGGGCAAGTCATTTAACCTTGATTTATCTAAGTTTCCTTATCTGTAAAGTGAGTTGGAGAAGAAGATGACAAAAGACTCCAGCATCTTTGCCAAGAAAATCCCAAATGAGACTGAAACACTGAATGACAAAAGCTCATTAAAAGAAGAAACTCTGAGTAAGATTTCTATCATGACTGGATTAACTCAGCAAGAATAGCTTAAAGTAGTTACCTCTCAGATTTATTGTAAAGCTAAAATGAGATAATAATATGTATAAAATAATCTGCAAAATTTAGCTTATCATAGTGAAGATAGAAAATATTATTTGGAATTAAGAAGGCTGGGTTTCATCTTCTGACACAGAAACTATGTGAGTCTCATCAAGTCAATCTGTCTGCCTCAATTTCATCTTCTGGAAAGTGAGGATAATATCTACAGTATCCACCACTCAGGTTTATTGTGAAGTTTAAGTGAACTAATGCATATGGAAGTCTAAATGAGTCAAATGTTAATATCATATGCTTCCTCAAAGATTTCCTCTATGCATCTTCTTATGCAAAGATCTAGGACTACAAATCAAAATATGGCAATATTCCATGTAAGGCTATCCTGTCCAGTGAATGAGCTTAGTGGGAGGAGATAAGACTCTGTCTATTAGTTTCTATAAGATCTAGGAAAGCAATTATCCCAAAGTCTTTTTTCGACCTTAGAAAGTACAAATTACTCCATGTAAAATTTTATGGATAATAAATAGTTTATTTTTCCTGAGAGATCATAGAATTTTGAATTTGATATAGACTAGTGTAAGCTACACAAAAATATAGAAAGAAATCTAAGGCACTTGTTCTAATTGAATAATATTCACAGTCTGTATATAAATTTTTTTAACCCACAATAATTTAAAGATGTACTGATGGTACTGATGGTACCCACAATAATTTAAAGATGTACTGAGAATACATACATTTGTACTCTCAAGGAGTTTGCAATATAATTTGAAAGATAGGATATAAGCAGACAAATTATTGAAAAATCATTTTGTAAAGAAAAGAGCAAAGTTCTGCACATACTAATTTAATTAGAAAATGCATTTGTTTAAAAAATGACAATAATTTTATACTTAATGAGGTATTGAAAGGGGAATTAGTGATACTCTTCATTGTTTTTGCTATAACACTAATTCCTGCTTCTTGCTACTTCTTTTTTGTTGTTGTTCAGTTATTTCAGCCATATCTGACTCTATGTGAACCCTTTCTGGGTTTTGTTTTATTGGAGAGGTTTGCCATTTCTCTATCCAGTTCATTTTTTTTAAAGGTTTTTGCAAGGCGAATGGGGTTAAGTGGCTTGCCCAAGGCCAAACAGCTAGGTAATTTTTAAATGTCTGAGATCAGATTTGAACCCAGGTACTCCTGACTCCAGGGCCGGTGCTTTATCCACTGTGCCACCTAGCCGCCCCGATCCAGTTCATTTTACAGATGAGAAAACTAAGGCAAACAAAATTAAATGATTTACCAGGACCCCACAGCTGGTAAGTGTCTTAACCCAGATTTGAACTCAGGAAGACTCATCTTCTTGACTTCAGGAGTGGCATTCTATTCATTGTACCATTAGTTTCACTTTCCTACTGTGTTCCTACAGAAAAAAAAAATGTATCATTACACTGGAAATTACTTTACAATACAGTTAACTGAAAACCTGAGAAATAAGCCTTCTTATAATCCTACATTAGGATCAGAGACTTATTGGAAAATAATTAAGATCCAAGCGTGTGAAATTATCCAGTTTCACCGAGATTTTGTGATGGATAGAATCACTTCTTTGGTATCTTATTGAAAGGAACCCAGATAGAATACAGTATTATCTTTTAGCACCTCATCTTATTATGGTCTACCTTCACAGATGGTGTTTACTTCCACCTTGATGTTGACTTGTACACCTTTGGATCTGTCTGACTTGGTTCAGGTGTAACATGAAAGTCTGACTCAGTTTGAACTCTAATTTGGCTGCAGTCAGAGGTGTTGATAACTTTCTAACAAATAGCTCTCTGGGGGAAAATGTATATGTGGCACAATTTAAAATTTAATCAGCATCATTACATTTTCTTCATCATATTTTTAAGTGTACACAACCCCCAAAAATCAATATCTCAAACTCTGATTTATGGCATTTGCTTATTTCTTTATAAATACTAACATGAAAATTTAACCACCAGTTCTCTGAAGCTAGTTGACTTCAACTTGCCTCTGGCTGTTTATTTGATCTGATGTCTTTTTTCCCCCCTTCATTCTTTTTGGGCTCAGCCAAATTGTTTAGGAATGGTGACAGCTTGTAAACTGGTTCTCATCTCTCCAGTCATACAGCTGCCAAGCTACTCTAAGTTTTCATCATTTGTTACCTGAATTATTGCAATAACCTCTTAACAGATTTCCTTGCCTCGTCTTTTCCCACTTCTTCAGTCAGCTACTATAGCTATTTTCCTAAAGTATAAGTATAACCTTATCACTACTATTCTTAATCAGTTCCAATTGTTGTTTAGATCTCAGTGGTAGTTCTAGACTAAGATAACGCTTTGCTTCTCGTTGCCTTCTGACAGGGCTCTGTATGTCTGAATCATTTTAGCCATCATTCTTTTAAAATAACCTAGAGAAACATGAAAAAAAATCCAAGCAAAAACATGATTAAAGGTATGGAAAATTATTGTTTTCAGTATCAACACAGTTCTAGAGGCTGCTGTGCTGGATGATGGTGAAAGTGGGTGGAAGCAACAAAATAATATTTGTACTTTCAAGGAGTTTTGCAATATAATTTGAGAGATAGGATATAGGACAAATGGTATTTGAGGATACGTGAAAATATTTTTCTTAAACTTGCAAAAAAATAGTACAAGTTAATCTTATTATTGTATGCGATCGACTTTTCCTGTGAAGAGAATTATCACCTATTTCCTCTATATATGAAAGATCAAATAAGACTAAATAAACTAATGTTAAAGATTCTAGTACTCTACAAGCCTTTTTTTTGACAGAAAGTGGTACAAAATAAAGGAAATGGTCCACTGATCAAAACAGAGAAGTGTTTAATGATAATTTTGAAGAGATGAAGAAAGTAATGAAGGGAACTGCTATTTTGTACTGATTCTAATCAGCAACGAGTAAATGGTTGATGAATCAGAAATTATGAAACCTTGGGAAAGTAACTGCTCCTTCTTAGAATTTATGAAAAAGGAGAAGAAAACCAGACATACTGTAACTTGCCTGCCATATGTGGGATGAACACAGACTATAATTTTATTGGCAAAAATTAGTCTAGTTGGGATGAAAAGCTCTTAAAATTAATTTCTGAAAGAAAAAGGGAAACAATTATAATAAAAAGGAGGGGAAATGGCACACAAGAAATTCATCAGAGTACATCTCCCCCATATATATATATATATATATATATATATATATATATATATATATATATATATATGATGGAGAAAAACTATTTAATGGAACATTTAAAAATATCTTATTTTACTGGAATAAAAATGTCAAGAATGCTAAATTTAATTCTGAGTGTTAGCAACAGAAATTAGGGGCAGGAAAAGGAGCTTTTGGCTCTACTAGGTAAAAGAGGATGATCAAAGAAAGGACAGTCCTACATCTTGGAGTGGAAAGGATCATAAGGAATGATGGAAACAAAACCTCTCATTTCACTTCTGTTTTCTTTGTCAAAGGAACAGTTTTGGCTTGGAAAAGATTTATCTCAAAATATTCTTTATTGGGTTGAAACTAAGATAAATGGAAATTTGGGGAGCACCTTACTGAGTTCAAATTACCAGAACTAGAGGAAATTGCTTTCCATAATACTGAGAAGATTGAAGAATGGGACCTCAAGGCTGGTCAAGGGAAAATATTTTGATTTTCATAAAGAGATGGAAGATATTGTACAAGATACAGGCTAGCAAATGACTTCTATTTCTGGCAAAATTGTGTAATATATTATCAAAAGTTTCATTACTGAGCATCTGGAAAAAAGAAACAGCAAATTCATAAAGATGGATTTATCAAGAGCAGAGCAAGACAGATACATCTTCTAATGAAATTTTTTTTAGAATGTTAGGACAAGTCATTTACCTGACTTTAAGGAAATAATTTAACAAACAGTCATATACTATTATTTTGGAGCAAATTAAAAAGATTAAAGACTAGATCATATTACATTTGGTTGATCAAAAATAGCAGGCCTTAATAATTTGATGTCGACTCAGAGAGGCATCTCTGTCTTAGTGCCACAAGAACTATGTACTTGACCATTTGCAATCTAATATTTGTACTGAAGAAGGCATGAAGTTATAAATGGCAACCATATCAAATTTCCAAATGAACAATGCTAAGAGGAGAGCTATTCCACTAAATGAGAGTTGGGATCTAAAAAGATAGCAACAGATTGCCTCTGTTAAAATGGAATTAAGTAATGATAAATGCAAAATCTTTACATGAGTTAATAAAGCAACTAAAGTAGCATGGTTTAAATAATAAATCAACTTAAGATAAGAGCATGGCCAGATCATCTTTAAAAAATGTTCTAGCTTTTTTCATGAATTGTAAGCTCAATATAAATCAAACTATGCTGTTTTCCATAAGAAAAAGCATTGAGGTGACCTTGACTAACATTACGGGAAATACAGCATTTTAGAACAATGACAGTGAAAGTCCCAATCCATTCTGGAACCACTTTTTGGAAAGAACCTTGATGAATTAGAATACATGTAAAGGAAGATGACTAGGATTATGAGAGTTTTGAGATTATGCCATGTACTAGTTAATTAAAAGAAGTGAAGATATTTTGCCTGGAGAAGAGCAGATTTCTATGAGGGTCTGATAGCTGTGATTAATATTTGATAGACCATCATATAGAACAGAGGTGTCAAACTTGAAACTGTAGTCTCCATGCTTCCTGGTCTGATCAAGATTAAAATATGTTTGGAAAATGATTAACACAATAAAGAAAAATAAAATGCAACATAGATGACATTAATTAGTGGATTTCAAAGTCACTATGCTACTCCAGTTTCTACTGGAGAATGACATTACTCCTGTGGAAGATGAAATGAACTCCATTCTTATCTTTAGAAGATAACAGAAGTTGCAGGGGATAGAACTTATATAGAATCAGATTTCCTCTTGATATAAGGTAAAAAATCCTAATAATCAGAATTATCCCTAAATGGAATGGACTATATTGTGGAATCTGTGATTTAACTTTACCATAGGCTTCTATCAAAGGCTAATGATAAACAATTTTGTGGAAAGTTGTAGAGGATATTATTCATTAAGTATGATTTAGATTAGAAGATTTTTGAGACCTCTTCCAACTCTGGGACTTTAATCTTTTTGGGATGCAACAATCATTAACTAAATAGGATAGGAGTGAGATGATGAATAAGATCTTGATAACTTCATTATTAAGTAATAGTCTTTTGTATACTTAAGGGTGGGAAGTTAGCACACTGTTTTTTTTTAATTCTGAGAATCAGATCAATCTATCATTTCATTAATTATCTGCATATTTCTCTAAATAAATCTCTTTTCAGAATGTAGAAGAAAAAAAATTGTAGAAGATGGAAATCTGAAGAAAATAGTTGAGAGAATGTTTTGTATTGAGTTTCAGGCAAAGCTGCCCATTTAGGAAATGGAACATAATAAAACTGGCTCAAGTTGACCCACTTTAAGTGGACATTAAATGTAGCATAGAGAGTATAAGGCAAACTATTATTCATTTGGCAGTTCTTGCCCAGTCTCATGTTAGCTTTGTTCTTCAGCTTATTGGACTCCAGTACTTCCTTATGGTCTTTAACTTTTGCTATTTATTTGGACATTTTTGAATTTTCTCAGTTTTGATTCTGCTGTGAACACTGATGTAAAGGCTTCCATTATGATCTTTGGTTTATGACTGATGCAAGATTATTTCTATTGCTAGTTCTGATATTTGGATTCCTTTTTAGTGAGCCCATTAGCTTCCTTGACATCTTGTGTCCCAGTTCTCAAACCTTGCTGGGCAGATCCAATACTTTTTTATTTTTAGATAAAAACACGACAATTGATCAGAGGTCTGAACTAGGTGTGAATAGTGCCAAAATAATTTTATTGAATAGAGCAATGGCTATGTCAGTTGAAGACTTTACATTAGGTTCTTGATTAGTTTAGAAGTTTTGAGAGGATGGATTTGCATTCTAGAATCACCCCAAAATAGGAGTGACTTCTTGCCATGACTGCATTAAAATCTGAAAATTGAATAGATACAGTAAGAAAAAGCAACTTAAAGATTTCACATGAAGCCTAATTCCTGTATTAAGCTTATTGGGAATTTCATGAGTAACCCATGAAAGGGAAAACCAGGATCTGGGAATTATCCTTTTGATACTTGTACACTCTATCTACATGTAGTATCACTTTTCCCTGGACTCTAGGTACTGATGAAATACTTTTGGGAGGATGGTGAGCTTAGTGAACATCTCTTTCTAAAATATATTTTAGAATAGCTAACAGCTAATTCAAACTTTATTCTGACAAGCATATCAACTTATAGTGATGGGAAGACAAACTTGTGTAGACTTGTGAGCTATGGCTTTAGAAAACCACCATAGAACCCCTTGGGGATTCCCCTAGCTCTTGTTTTATAGCTATATTTCCAAAGAACTGAAATTGAGAGTCACTGAAATGAGAAAAATATAATAGGAATGATCAGGCAACAAGATATTACAAATAAGCAATTAGGAAGAGAGAAATAGCACAAAGGAAGTCGAAATGAGCAAGTGAAGAAGATGGCATGGTAAATTGGTGAGAGTGAGATATAATCAATAGACAGTCCATGAACAACAGAATTTCAGAATATAGGGGAAACAAGTAAACCCCATGGCATGTTAGGTGAACACTTCTAGTAGGTAAGGCTGTGCTGATAGAATGTTTTTAATGGGCAACCTGGTTAGAGTTGGCTGTTATGGTATAGTGAGTTTATCTATACCTGCTGCTCAGTAATACTGTAAGTAATAGGTATAAACTAATATTCTTTCTTCTGCTGCATGAGTTTGAAAGCATGAACAACATGAATTGGAATTGTTTTTTCTTATAATATCCTGTTCCATTGGGAATTTCAATAAAAACAAAAATTTGGGGATAAAACTAAAATTTTCCTGTGAGGTCCATGTAAATCTTAATTTTTGGTAAATGAATAATTAGGAACAGAAATAACTAGCATATAATAGAATATTAATATTAGCAATCATATATTCCTTAGCATAGGCTTTGGTTAGAGACTGAATGAACAATTTAGGGGGAAGTTGTAGAGGATATAATTGGTTGTGTATGGATTAGATTAGATGATCTAAGAAGTCCCTTCCAACTCTGGGGCATCTAACACATGGATAAGGTGACATTTAATTTGCTCAGCTGTCTATAGACCATTTGAGTATATAACTGTATTTCTGTTAACCAATGAATATACACTGGAATTATATCATGTGATTCATCTCTCTTCTTCCCTCCCCTCCTTTCCCTCCCTCCCCCCTCCCTCTCTCCCTCTCTCCCTCTCTTCCTCTCTCCCTCTCTCCCTTCCTCCCTCCCTCCCTCCCTCCCTCCCTCCCTCCCTTCCTTCCTTCCTTCCTTCCTTCCTTCCTTCCTTCCTTCCTTCCTTCCTTCCTTCCTTCCTTCCTTCCTTCCTTTTGTTTTCCAAATTATGTTGCTTAGTAGATAGAATCAGGAAGACCTAAGTTTACATTCTGTGTGATTCTGGACAAATTACTTAAACTCTCTCAGTTTCAGTTTCCTTATGTATAAATCTAACATTATTCCCAGATTGATTGATTGCTGTGAGGATTAAATGAAATAATGTTTGTAAAACATTTTGCAAACCTTAAAGCTCAATATAAATGCTCTCTAATTCTACTATTTTTTAGAGTGTAGGTGTAGTTTATATTAGTATGACTGTAACAATTATACCATTTTTTCTCATAAAAATTAATGAATTAAGTCAATGCTATATAAAATGGATATATATATATACATGTATATACATATACTTATGTGTCCATATAAATGTATGCATATCTTATTTTTCTCATGTATGTTTATTATTTCTGCTCCTTAATGTGTATTATATCTCTGAAGTCAGGAGATCCACATTTATCTGAAAACCTACTGACTAAATTTATGCCATAGAAGTCCTGAATATTATGATAAACTGTTTTGATTGTTTATAAATGAAAATTCCACTGACCCATTTAAATTTAGGGCTAAGATATTTGAACAAATGGCTCCTCTGATTCATTCTCTCCTAACTCTTATGACATATTTCCCCTATCATCATCTCTGAATTCTTTAACTACATATTTTCCCCTGTATATTGGCTCCTTCCCGTTTTACAAACGCAACTACAGTTCTCCCTTTAAAAAATTAAGGGAGTAATATTATAGAGATTGTGTCTAGATGGTGGAGCAATGGCAGCAACTTGCCTGAGTTCTCCCTACAATGCTTCCAAAACCCTTTATATAATTCCATAAAATAATTCCTGAAACAGTGGAATACACAAAAGGAGAGGGTGAAATAATTTTCCATTCAAAGACAACATAGAAGGTCAGTAGGAAATTTCTATTGCTCCTGGGTGAGAGTGGAGAACAGTTCACTCATCCCAGGTGAACCAGTGCAAACTGGGCCCTAGTAAACCAGGAGCACCTGATCTGGGTCACAGTCCTGTGAGGCAGTCCCAGGACAAGAAGGAGAAATAACGCACCAGAGCTTGTGCCACAGTGGAATGGTGGAGCAGGGACTCTTGTCATAATTGCAGACACAAAAGAGTGCTTAGGGTCTCTCACAGACCAGAGTACCAGTCAGAAGAGTAGTAAACACACTTCTCCTTTCTTCATATCACCTTGGAAGAATTGAAAACTTACAGATCCCTATAAGGATCTCTGAGAATAGCTACACAAATCCCCTGAAGTTTGAGACAGTTTACACTCTATCATGTCTGGAGAGACCCTACTTTAGCAAAGAGTTAAAAACCAAGGTATAATATGGAAAAGGAGCAAACAACAGAAAAATACTCTGACCATAGAAAGTTACTTTGCTGACAGGAAAGATCAAAATGCACACTCAGAAGATTAAAAAAAAATCAAAGCTCATCCATCCAAAGCCTCCAAGAACAATGGGAAGTGGTCTCAAGTCTTAGAAGAACTCAAGAAGGATTTTGAAAATCTAGTAATAGCAAAGAGGAAAAATTGAGAAGATAAATTAGAGTGATGCAAAAATTCATTAAAAATGAGTCAACAGTTTGATAAAGGAGACAAAAAAAATACTGAAAAAGTTAACACCTTAAAAGCAGGCTAGTCCAAATGATAAAAGAGGTACAAAAAGTCAATGATGAGAAGAACATCTTAAAAAATAAAACTGACCATATGGAAAAAAGACACACAATTTCATTGAAGGAAAAAAAAACCCTCCTTAAAAAGTAGAATTAGCCAAATGAAAAAAGGAACACAAAAGCTCACTGAAGAAGAATTCAAAAGAAGATGGGAGGTGATAGAAAACAGGACAGATTGGGGGAGAGGGCAGTCAGAAGCAAAACAGTTTTGAGGAGGGACAGGTTGAAAGGAGACAGGGAAGAATAAGAAGGAAATAGAATTAGCAATTGTAAAATAATTATTGAAGCAATCTTCTCTGATAAATTTCTCATTTCTCAAACATAGAAAACTGTGTCAAATTTGTAAAAAATAAGAGCCATTCCCCAACTGATAATCAAATAAAACAAAAAATTTTAGATTTTACTATTGTTTAGAGAAATGTACATTAAAACATTAAGAGACTAACCCTTATCTATTAGATTGACTAATAGTACAGAAATGGAGAGTGATAGATACTGAAGACAGGTAGAAAAAATGGATTGTTGATGGAATTGTGAACTCATTCAATCATTCTGTAGAGCAATATAGAACTATGTCCCAAAGTTAGTATTGAGTTAGTATTATTAGAACTAGGTCTGTATCCCAAGAGAGATTTAAAAAAAAATTAAAATATTTATAGCAGCTATTTTCTGGTGACAAACAACTGAAATTGAGGGGATGCTCATCATTGTGGAATGGCTGAACAAATTGTAGTATGATGAGTTTAAAATTGATGATAATACTTCTTCTTTTCAAGGAGTTGAAAAAAAGGGACTAGTGTTACTCTTTATTGTTCTTTATCTTTCCTCTGTGAGTTTATCTTTAACTGGGTAATAACACTGTTGCCACCCTAATGCCTTATTTTTCCTACTAACTCTCACTGCCTCATTTTTCCCTTCTCCAATTCATTCCACACATAGCTACCAGACACAGATTTTTTCTCTGAGAAGTTCCATAGTTTTCTATCACAATATAGTAAAATAAATATTTATTGAGTGTTACTATTTGTCAGACACTGTTCTAAGTACTAAAGATACAAAAAAGAAAAGTTACTGCCTTCAAGTAACTTACAATCTAATGGAGGAAGACAATATTAGTAAGGAAGTTGAAGATGGGAATCATAGTGATAATAGTGGATTTGAAACTAAGCAAAGTATCTGGTGGCATGAAGATATGGTTTTCATTTCTAAGTCCTCTAAGAAGCTTTAGGAAAATTTTTTTGCTTCATCCTCTAGTACTCCAATAAGAGGAGCAGAAGTTTCTGAGTGTACCCATGAGCCATGAATACCAAAGTTGGAGTAACTATATGTTGATGAGTTTCCTGGTGATGTGCTTATTGGATCTAGGATCAAGTACAATCTCCTCTGATTCATAATTAAGTTTTTTACAATCTGACTCTAGTCTGCTTTCCGAAATAACACACATTCCATCATTTTGCCTACTCTGCATCATAAGCAAATTGGTCTTCTTGTCATCCCTGATATGTGATATTCCATCTCCCATCACTGAGGTCCTTGCATATTGTTTCCTTTGCTTCCTCTTTGAAAAATTAGCTTCGTTCACATTTCACCTCTTGAATTATTTAATATTTATATGCCTTAATTTCCTCATGTTTCATATATGTGTTGCATCTATTTATCTGTATGCAAGGTATTTTACTCAATAGAATGGAAACTCACTGAGGACAGGGATGGTGTTTGACTTTGTATCTCCAGAGCTGAGCACACTGCCTGGGACAAAAAGGCTCATCATAAATGTTTTCTGGTTAATGTATTAATTGATGACAATCATTTTTTCTATTTCCCTTAAATACTTTGGGTAGGTTTTAAACACATTTTAATTATTTTAAAAAAACCTGGTTTCTGAGATTTAGAAAACTCCCTTGTTAATTCATTCTTACCATAAATTTGAATTTAGAAACTTGTGATTTTAAAATAGGAAAGTTGTAATTAGGAAAAACACATCCATTATAATTCTCACCTGCTAAGGTTACTTTGAAGTCCTACAAGTTCATTCATCATCTTAATAGGATTCATTTCATTCAGTAGAAATGCCCCATTATGCCCTCCTCTATTCCTTAGATTTTCTAAATATAACAGCTTTCTAAAGTCTTTTCCCGCCCCAAATTAATATTCTCAGGAGAAAACAACCATTTGCTTCAATCTTAAGACTAAACAAGAACAATGTATTTTTCTAAATGTCATAAGAAATGTAATTCCCATGATAGTCCTTAATTCTGCTCTTTAGAATATTTATTAGGATATATATTCAGTATCTTTTCCATATATAATGATTGGTAATAGATTAAGATCATTTAGTATACCTTTTATTTAATATAGAAATGTAGTTAGATAGCACATTAGATACAGGGTTGGACATGTAATTAGGAAGACCTGAGTTCAAATCCAGCCTCAGGATCTTACTAGCTATGTGTCCCTAGACAAATCACTTAATGTCTAGTTTCCTCAATTTTCTCAGCTGTAAAATGGGTATAAGAATAACAATAATATTCACCTCATAGAGTGATTTTGAGGATGATGATCTATTTGTAAAGCATTTGTAAAACTTAAAAACATTATATAAATTCAAGGTATTGTAATTTTGAATAATTAAGGCATCAGACTGTTTCAAACTAATGGTCAGTGATTTGTGAAGGGTTGTGTGATAAAGGACCTTTCCTATGACTTCTAGGTTCATGAATAGACTGAAAATTTGAGTTTCCTTTAATAACAGTCTTGGAAGCCATTCTCGAAGTTATTTGTATTCTCAGTGATTCAAGAATGCAATAAAAACTCATTGTCATTCTTATATGATTTGCAGAGATAAAAAACAAAGCAGTTGTTGCCCTTAAGTAAATCACATTTGACTAGGGATGTCAGAGAAGCAATGTAATATACTGGATAGAGAAAATAACTTAGAATAAGGATGGCTTGTGTTCAAATAACATCTCATAAACTACCATGGGCAAGTCACTAAACCTTTCTGGTCTTCAGTTTCTTCACTTATATAAAATGAGGAGATTGGACTTAATGAACTTTTAAAAATCTCTGATTCAATATACAGAGATAATTAAATACAATGTAAATTAGACAGGGAGAAAGCACTAACAATGTGGCTAGAGGGAGGTGAGAAGATCAGGGAAGGTTTTGATTGGGGCACTTGTCCCTTAAATTAAGGAAACTCATGATGATAAAATTTGGAAATTAAAAGAGAAAGGATTTATTCCAGGAATAGTGTCATCTATAAAAAGTCATGTAGATAGAAGAGGGAATGTTGTTGAATTTGGTGTATGACTTGTAGGTTAAATTGACTGGAACAAAGAGCTAAAGAAAGGGCATAATGTAAAATGAATCTGTCAGGGTAGGACAATTTACAAAGTGGTGATTGATATATATATATATATATATTTATAAAATATACATGTACATGTATGTGTACACATATATATCCACACACACGCATATATGTATATACTGTTTGTATATTGTCTCAATCATTTTAGAATGTTTTTACTTTGTTTCACTGGCACATAGCACTCAGTAAATATTAGTTAATTTACTTGTTGATTTAATCATAAACTTAGAACTAGAAGGGACTTTAATTTTTTTTTTTGAGCAGAGGAATGTTATGGACAGTTTGATGTTCTAGGAAGGTTCTTTTGGGTAGTTAATAGAAAATGGATTGGGAAGGACTGGATATAGAGAAATCATTTAGGAGTGTTTGACAACATTCATGTAAGAGAGTTTTAAGAGACTGACCTAAAATATTGACGATATGTGTAAAAAAGAGAGAAATGCAAGTTATTGTAGAAGATTTGATAGGATTTGAATATGCGAAATGACAATAAGAAGAGGGAGGACTCAAAAATTACTCTGAGCATATGAATTTATGACACAAGAAAGGTGATGGTAATCTTTCCCCCCTTACTTATTCTTTTTTTTCATCATATAAATATTTTGTTTTCCAATTACTACAGTGGTAGTTTCTAGCAATCATGTTTTTGCAAAGTTTTGAGTTTTACAATTTTTTCTCTCTCCTTCCCTTCCTTCTTCCTCTTCCCCACAGAAGACAATCTGATATAGTTTTTACATGCATCTAAAATATGCACAGATCAAAATTGAATGTTTTGTGAGAGAAAAAAGAGATAGATGAGGAAGAAAGAAAACATTAGAGATCGCAAAATTATGTAATACATATGATAACTTTTTTTTTTAGGTTTTTCAAGGCAATGGGGTTAAGTAGCTTGCCCAAGGCCACACAGCTAGGTAATTATTAAGTGTCTGAGGCCGGATTTGAACTCATGTACTCCTGACTCCAGGGCCAGTGTTCTATCCACTGCGCCACCTAGCCACCCCAAGACAACTTATAAGAATTGAAGATAATAAGCTTTAGTCTTTGTTTAAACTCCATAGTTCCTTCTCTAAATACAGATGGTATTCTCCATCACAGACTCCCTAAAATTGTCCCTGATTATTGCACTGATGGAGTGAGCAAGTCCATCAAGTTTGATCATCACTCCATGTTGTTGTTAGTGTGTACAGTGTTCTTCTGGTTCTGCTCATCAGGTGATGGTAATCTTAACAGAAGTAGGAAATTTAGATTGAGGATGGTCATTTTAGGGAGTTAGATAACTTATGTTTTGGGGCATGTTGAATTTGAGTTAGATTATTGAATTAGAGATGTTTAACAGAAGACTAAATCCAAGTGTGTTAGATATAAAAATTAGGAATCCATCTATATAGAAATGAAATTATCCCATGGGAACTAATTAATCACTACAAAAAATGCATAAAGTGAGAAGCAAAGAATATTTATGATAGGATATTGGTGGGTATCCACATATTTTGGTGGGAGATAGATGACCCAGCAAAGGGTACTGGTGAAAAAATATTTAGAGAGGTAGGAAGGAGGTGAATAAGGAGGCATCATGGAAACCAAGGGAGAAAAGAATCTACTAGAAGAGGTTATGTATGGTAAATGAAATTATCCCATGGGAACTAATTAATCACTACAAAAAATGCATAAAGTGAGAAGCAAAGAATATTTATGATCGGATATTGGTGGGTATCCATATATTTTGGTGGGAGATAGATGACCCAGCAAAGGGTACTGGTGAAAAAATATTTAGAGAGGTAGGAAGGAGGTGAATAAGGAGGTATCATGGAAACCAAGGGAGAAAAGAATCTACTAGAAGAGGTTATGTATGGTAAATGACCTCAAAAGCATCAAAAAAAGGTCAAATACATTAAAGACATTGAGGAAAGATCATTAATTCCTGCATATAGTCCATGTCATTTGAAGCTCTATTGAAGTAAATCGGTATATTTAGTTTGGAGAAAACTCAGGGGACCATGGTCTTCAAGTATTTGAAGGGCCATCATGTGTAGCAGGCACTTGACTTGTTTGGTTTCATCCCAGCGGGGGAAATAAAAAACAAACTAATAAAAAAAAGGAGAAATGGTTCTGAATAGCTGTCTGGAAATTAAAACAACAAAAATAATAAAAACTTCATAATAGCCCTTTCTTCTTAGCCCTTAATATGACTATTCAAAAGAGAAGAAGGATGACTTGAGAGATCATGGGTTCATCCCCTTTCCCCAATCTTTAGAGGTTTTAGGAGAAGTTGGATGACCTCTGTCTCTACAGAAAGTATTGTATAAACTTTCAATTCCAACCCTTTTGTCTTACAGATAAGGAAACTAAGGCACAGAAATGTTGTGTCTTCCCTAGGGTTATAGCTGGTAAATGTATGAAGTGGGATTCAGTTATTCTTTTCCCCAAGTCCAAGGCTTTATCTAGCATCACATACTACCTCCCCTGATACAGTTTGTCAGGTATGTTATAGTGGATGTTTTAGCTATAATTTGGGCTAAATTACAAGTGAAGTTTCTTCCAGATTGAGCATTCTGGGATCATTGTTTCTGTGATGAAGTAAAATTTGAGAAATAAAATAGATACATTCAGAGTGCTGTGAACAATTAGATAAGAAAAAAAGGATTATCTGTAGGGAGAGAGATACAGGAAGAAAAATAGAGGAGAAAATGGAAGAAGAAAGAAAGGATAGAAAAGGGAAGGAGAGACAGAGAGGGAGAAGGAAAGGGGGAAAAGCCAAAAGATATTGAAAGGAGAGAGAGAGAGAGAGAGAGAGAGAGAGAGAGAGAGAGAGAGAGAGAGAGAGAGAGAGAGAGAGAGAGAGAGAGAGAGAAAGTGAGAGAGTGAGTATGTCTGGAAGGAAAATCTGGCTACAAATCCCATTTCTGAAAGGGACTAATTATGTGACGATGGCCAAATCACTTTGTCTTTTAGATCCTCGATTTTGTTTTGGTAAGATGAGGGTAATAATATCTTTAGAATTTGCTTTTTAAGGTTGTTCTGATATCCCACTAAGATAGTGGATGTATACACATTGTAAAGTGAAAAAAAAACTGTTTAAAACTGTCAATTGCTATTTAATTAAGCTTTCTTGTTTTGGACAAGAATTGGATTAGGTGACCTCAGAGATCTCTTTCAAATCTTTCTATGATTTGACCAGCTCTCCCCTAGTCTCCATACTTTCTATACCATAAATTAATCTACTACAGAGCATTTAGAGTCTGAGCATAGGAAGTATTCCATCACAGAAATTGTTGTACAGGTTCAGACAAAGATCATGAAAATACCCTTGGACTGTGTCAGATTCCTTTTCTTTATTTAGGATTTTGCACTTGAAGCAGACTTTGCTAAGTCTCCTCTGTTGAAAGAATTGTGAGTGTGCTGCAATAAAACTACAATTCCACTGGAAAATGTTAGCAATAGCAGGCACCCTCTTAAGCTTTGGAGCTCTGGGTTAACAAGATGCCCTCCACAAAACCATCAGTTCCTGACTGCAGGCATTGCGGGAATCATCTATTACAAAGACTGTGCAAGCAGTTTCCTTCTATTAGTTTGTACAGCAGAAATCTAATCAGAAGAATGTGAATGAAAACAAATGAGCGCCTAGCCCAGTGGCTAAGCCTGGACCCTTTTTCCAATTTGCTGCTTAATATTAGTTCTATGGTGTTATTATGTGAAAAAAAAATTTAATCAAAGTTGAAGACATTTAGATCTGCAAGAAGAGGTAGGAAAGAAAGAACATGAAGCACTTGCTGAAATAACACTGAGGTCTGTTTTATTAATATCCCAAGGAAGGGACCAATTTTTATCTTGCCACTAATCATCATGACATTCTCTTTTGAGTACACTCCCGACTTGGAAGAAGACAAGACTAGGACAAAGGCTGGTAGAGAAAAGATTTGCTTTAATAGAACAGCTCACAACTTGGGCAGGCATCCCAAGGAATAAAATTTAATGGTTGGTACTCGGATAAGAAACAGAGGGAAGGGGCCTCTGGCTGTGTGAAACAATAATTAGGCTCCAGACAAGGATCTATAGAAAGGCAGCCAATCTCCATGAGGCATCTGGCCAGCTGTTTCTCAAACCTGGGCTCCGACTACAATAGGGCAAGAGACTTAAAAGCAGAGGACCCTAACCTTTTTCAGTCCTGAAGGCATTTTCAAAATCTCTAGGCATGAGATATATGATAGTGAAATACAGTTGGAACTTGGAATTGCCTATAATTTTGTTCCAGTGGCATGGACAGCCCATAAAACCTGATTTTTTAAAATTCTGCATTGCTGTATAGATTTTCTTTAGATTTGCATCTTAGTATTTTCTCAGTAATTTTTCTCATTTACAGCTCTAGATCTCTGCTGTTGTTCTTGCAAGAACTTTGAGCAATGACAGACAGTATCAGGTCTGGGGAACTAGATTTTACAGTTCTATAAGGTCTTAAGTCAAGTCATTTTTATTTGTCTCATTGATTGAATTCAGACTGGATTTTTTTTGTTTTTGTCATTTCCTTAGCTAGCTTTTCTGTTTTGGAGAGACCCAGCTGGAGATGCTGAACCACCTAAACTTTCTTCCTTTCTCACCAAGTCCTCACAACTGGTGGTTAGGGAATATTGTCTCAATGACAGTTATACTTTGTGATTTCATCTGTGCATATCCTCCCTCCACTAGTGAAAGTTGGAAACATTCTACACTATTAGAAGGTGCTCTTCTTTAATGTCATGACTAAAGAATCCATCACCTAGGGTTTGTCCTAGAGGGTTTGTCCCCTCTAAATTTAGTTAAGTTTGTTGCTTGGATGGCAGAAACTGTTCATAATGAGAATTAAATCCAGTGAGCATTTAATCATCACCTGTTATTTGCCAGACTATACTTGATGCTGGTGATAAATTCAAAAAATGAAACATTTCCTGATACTGAATAGTTTATATTCATACACACACACACACACACACACACACACACACAATAAATATAAGATAATTTCAGGGGAAGGGGAGAACACAAACATCTGAGTCAATCAGGAAAAGCCTCATAAGGGAGATGGCTCGCTATGAAATTAAGTGTAACATGTAATCTCTGTCCCTATTTTTTTCAGGACTGCCTGCTACATTAGACCTTTGGGGTTCTAGGGTACCATGAGATATTTTTTTGAATGTCTCTTCTCTGCCTACTCAAGGTCCCACCAGCTATGTTTCTCCCATTAATGATGTTTGTCTTTCATTCTTGAAGAAGACCATGATATCAGGGAGATGATACCATGATAAACAAGTAAATTGTATTTGAGTGTGAGGGAGATATACTAAGTCATCAGTCTCACTTTCTTCTCCAGAGTCATCTGGGTCCAGTGGCCAGATATGAAGCTGGAGACGACCATGGATGTGAGACAGTCAGGGATAAGTGATTCACCCAAGGTCACACAGTAAGTGTCAATTGTCTAAGGTCAAATTTGAACTCAGGTCCTCCTGATGCCAGGACCCATGCTCTAGTCACTGTGTGACCTAGCTGTGTTTATTAGAAGATTAATAACTAATAATCCAGTTCCAATTAGCCATATAATACTGGAAAACTTTTACAAAGGGATATTTATTTCACTGATACATCATGAATAAATATACTGTTTGCCTCAATGCATTAGCAGTAGTATCCCATTACTCACCCTCCCCACCTCAACCTTAGTAAGTTATCTCAGTTCCTCAGTATTTGTTCTAATGAAGTTCATGACGCAAAAAGTGTTATTACTGCCAGATTAGGACTTTCACAAATATATGGTCCTCAATTCACTTCCAAAGGTCACTCTTCTCTCTTTGGGGCACCATGCTACACTGACCACTAAATATAGACTAAATTCTGACTCCAAATATAGACTGGAGGGTACTCCCTGCATCTACAATAGAAATGAATAAATTAACACCCTGAAATATTCCATTTCTCAGGGGTCATATGGTTTCAGAAAGAGAGGTCTTTCCTTTTACAGCATAGGCTTTCACCTGAAGTTGTGAATAGAGTCACCACACGCTACTAGATGAAAGCGCAGAAATTAAAGAAGACATGGCTAAAACTTATCTACAAAGTCAATGGAATAACTAGAACCAATTATATAATGAATATATATGCTCCAGTCTCCCCTAACCACTTTCCTTACCTGTCACCAAAAATCTCTAAGAAGTCATTCCTTAGTATCCCCCATACAGGGAGATGTTCTCTCCTCACCAGTATCTTCTATATGGAGATATCATCAATAAAGCAAAATTATGGAGTCTGTGTCTGAAACAGACTCCATGATGAATATCAAATGGTTTTAATCATTATTATAAAAATGGATATTTTTAGTAATTAATTTTGTTAAAATAAAAATGAATTATTATTTTGACCAAGTTCTTCACCAAGCTCACCACTGGAAATCATTGTGAACCAATCCCGTAATGTTGCTAATGATATAATTTTATTTTGTATTTGTTATATATGTTATGTTATATGTTGCCTATCTAGGATTTAAAATTCTTTTTTTTAACAAATTGAAGTGCATGGCAAGAATATATTAGAGTGGGACTACCAGAATGTTGGTCTCTGGGGGTAACATAAGGGCAATTTCAAAAGAAACTAAGAACTAATAAAAAAGATGTAGGCATGTTAGAAAAACATGGCCTACTTCCTTTCCAGTTTTTCCAGGATAAGTCATATGTCTGACAGTGAAAATTCCATTATTTGATAAACAAAAAGATTTTTAAGAGTAGTGACCCACAGACAGAATTGGAAGGTAACTTTAAGGTCATATACTATTCCGTCACCCTTTCTGTAGCATTCCCTGGTGGCAATTGAGAGGCTTAGTTATTTGTCCCATGATCATAGAGCTACTGTCAGAAGAAGTATTAGAACTCAGTTCTCATAAGGACAGATCGAGAGGTTGGGAAGAAATTGAAAAGAAGCAAACTTAGGCTTGATTTAAGGGGAAGAATTCTTTACAGAGCAATATAAAACTAGAATGGTCAGCCATGAATGAAAATGAGTTTCCTTTCTTTGGAGGTCTTCAAGCAAAAAAACTGGATGAAGATCTATTGGGTATATCATAGGAAAGATTATTTTCAGGTCCAAATTGGGGTAGATGACTACTGAGATGATCTGAACTCTGAGTTTTTTTTTTCACTCAAGGCAGCTCTCTATCCATTTATATATTATGTCTATATACTTATCTCTTCTTTTTCATTATTTCATTAATTTGAAGAGTATACGTAGATCTCAATTGTGCAGAAGGGAGTTAACTTCTGTAGCAAAAAGACTAACTCTTGAATGCATTAATAATGCTTAAATGACAGTTGACAGTAAGAAATATGTTTAGAACAGTTTAAAATAATTTTTTTTCCCAGAGCAATGGGATATTAACAGTAATTGGAATCTTTGATGAACTGTGACCTTCTCACACCCCAATATAAGTCAAATTTATTTTAGTGGTAGTAATGCTTTAGTGAAAAATGAAAAATTTCTCGTTCATTTTCAAATCCTCCATGCATTGTGTAAAATGAATCAGAGAAACACAAAACCAATAGTATAGAGTTCAAAAGCAAGGAATAGAAAGTTTTATTGATAAGAATGTGGAGATTAATTTTTAATGATGAGACTAGGGAATCATTAGGCTTTTAGGACCTAATTTAGTATTCTATACTATTCTCTACTAATTCTCTTGACTTTTGAATTTTTACTAAGAATCATAGGATGAAGATAGATTAAATTTCCTGTAATTTTCATCTCTAATTGAAGGGTATCTTTTTTGAATAAATTAGCTCTTACTTTTTTCTAATAGATACCTAGAAGTATAGTAGTTTTTTGCTCTAAGAGAAATAAAAATAAACACATTCTTGTCTATTTTGTAGATTCTCAAGAAGTCAGCTGTGTGGTGACTGAATATAATAAAATATATCATAATTTAGAGCAGAAATTGAAGTGTTTAATATACGATTGTAGAACTTCCTGGATAAAATTGATACTACTGAGATGTATTTAGGGAGTTTTCCCTAGTAGTTGTAGTAGTTTCACACTGAACCATACACATTTACTTGTCTGGTGTTCTCTGGGAATAATGTAAAGCATTTGTGAGTTAGTTCTCACATGGGAGAGCAGGCAAGAAAATGTGAATGGTCTTAAATTTCTCACACATAAAATAAAGGCTTTGGATTAGATAATCTCTAATTTCTTTTTCAGTTCCCAATGTTTACAATTTTATAATTCTATAATAGGGTATTATGGCCTGAAAAATTCAAGGCTAGTTTAAAAAATTGCTCAACTACTTGTCAATTAAGGATGAGTAGTTAGGTTGGTCAAAGCATAGTATTTATGGGATTAAGTTCATGCATTGAACTCTTTTGTGTGTCAATTTGGCTAAACTGCATTTTTCAGACAAAATCATCAAAGTTGTGAGACTGAGTGACTGGGAGACTGGAAGTACCTGCAACAATAAAAGGGAAATTTATAATAGGGTGTGATTTTGGGAAAGATAATGAGTTCTCTTTTGTTCATGCTGAGTTTGAAATGTCAATAGAGGTTCAATTGTGCCACCTAAGTGGTAGACTGTTACATGAGACTTCAGTTCAGGAAAAAGATGGAAGCTACAAATATGATCTGAGAATCATCTTATAAATGATAATTGATTGCATGACAATTGATGGGATCACAAGTTAAAATAACAAAGCAGAGGTTCTTAACTCTGTGTGTGTGTGTGTGTGTGTGTGTGTGTGTGTGTGTGTGTGTGGAAAGAATCCTTGAAGTCAGGAGGAGTTTGAATTCAGCCTCAGACACTTGACACTTACTAGCTGTGTGACCTTGATCAAGTCACTTAACCCTGATTGTCTTGCATCCAGGACCATCTCCAGTCATCCTGATTAAGTTCTGGCTACTGGACCTAGATGGCTCTGGAGGAGAAAGTAAAGCTGGTGACTTAGCACAGCACCCCCTACCTCAAATCCATTTCATGTGTTTATCATGGAATCACCTCTCTGCTGTCATGGTCTTTGAAAATGAAGGATAAATATCATCATATGAACTCCTTTAGCAATCTAGTGAGATATATGGACTAATAGAGTTTTTGAATGCATAAAATAAAATGTATAGATTTACAATGAAAACCAATTATACTGAAATACATTTATCAAAATATTTAAAATCTCACAGACTACATGTTAAGAAACTTTAGTATAGAGGAAGAAAGGACCTTAGCAGAAGAAAGGAATTAGCAGACATGCCTGAATGAAGACTCAGTAAAGGAGACTGAAAAACAGTTGCCATGTGGATAGAAGAACAATGAGATGAGAGTAATGTCACAAAAATTAAGAAAGGTGACAAGAACTAGGAGAAGAATGTTATCATGATCAAGAAGGACAAAGTTTGAGAAATACCTTTAGATGTGGCATTTGAAATATTAGTAGTAGCTTTGAGGAGAGTCATTTGAATGATAATTCTGGGAGCCAGATTTCAGAGGGGTTAAAAGAAAAGAGCAATTAGAGGCACAAACTGTTGATAGCTTTTTTCAATGTTATAGTACATACTACAAGATGATCTTATCTCAGATACTCAGTTTCCCAGTTTTTATCTCTATTGAATTTCCATGATCTTTTCCTCTTGAATAAAATTCAAAAGGCTAAGAGGTTATGAGTGATGGTGAAAACGGAAGAGTCTAGAGTAGCAATGAGGAGCAAGATTATTCCAATTCCCCACCACCAGTAGTAAGTCAGGGGGGATGAATACAACTGGAACTGGGAAGAGTGCTTGGGATTCCAGGCCATCAGGTATGAACTGGATCTCAGTGAGAGCCAGAAGGAGAAAATTAAAAAGGGAAAGCTTTAAAATGAAAACAAGTGTGTCAAATCTAGGACTGGCATTCCAGAGATCACAGTGCAGAGGGTGAATATATCTAAAATAGGACACAGTTGGGGGTAATATGGAGGAAGGCAATGGTAGAAAGGCAAAGGTACAAAGATAGCCAGAGGTTAGGAACTATTGGGCAGTGGAAAGTATAAGGGGGTGGGAGTATGCTAATCATTGAAGAGTGAGTCCAGGTAGACAGTCAATGGCTAGAGAAAGATAGTGAGAGAGTTAATTGATTGAAGTCCTCTCTCAAATTCCAATCTCATGATCAATTATAATGTTATAACCTGAGGTCCACCTCACATGACACAGCAGCAGACAAAGGTAGAGGCCAATGATGACGCAGAAGCTACCAGTTGAGGTGGATTTGGTTAAGGAACAGCTTCTAGAGCATTAGAGAAGCTGTGGGACCAAGATAAAGGTTTGGAATTGTGTAGTTTAGATCCTGGGTTGAAGAGTACCCTGGGAAGGCCTTGGGAGGTGTGTGTGTGTGGGGAAATGAATTACATCATAGATATCATCTTATATCAGAGAAGGTCACTTTTCATGCTTCTTTGGTATGTGTGAATCTGTGAGGTCTTTTTTATCTATATGTAAAATGACTGAATATCTGTTCAATATCCTGTTGACTCCAGCTGATTTTTTTCATGATCTTCCTTGTCATTTTCTAAGCAGGGGAGACATTGGGATATGGGATCAGTTGTTTAGTAAGCTAATGATTTATGTAGCTCCAAGAACTGTGAGCCACCCTGGAGAGGTGGATAACTTATTACAGAAACCAGCTTTAAATAGCACTTGTTTGTTGAAGTGAAAATAAAGTATTCTTTGATTCTGTGCATAGATTACTTCCCTATAAAGCATTTGTCAACATCTTGGCATTTACCTCAGAAAAAAATAGGACATCTGGGTAGCATGTTAAATTTACATGTGTAAGTATGCTATGTCAAGGCATGATAAATGCTCATTAGTCCTAACTAGACTCTTTAATAGACAAATAGCTAAATTTATCATAAATGATCACACTATATTTATTTAGCAGTTTCCAAAATGGATTATGTTACAGGCTAATAAATTCTTAGCAAATGGTGTTCTTGTTTAGCCAGAAATACTGTTGTTAAAAACAGTGCAGTTCATCTTTATCACAAATAAAGGAAAGGTAAGGTAAGGAGATGTCATGGAATATTTTAGAGATTTCTTTAATTTGTTATTGTTTATTCATTTTTTAGTTGTGCCTGACTCTTTGTGACACTTTTTTGGAGTTTCCTTGGCAAAGATACTACAGTGGTTTTGCCATTTTTTCCTCTAGTTCACTTTATAGGGGAGAAAACTGAGGCAAACAGGGTAAAGTGATGTGTCCAGGGTCACATAGCTAGAAAATGTCTGAGACCAGATGCCCTCCAAATATTAGAGGATCCCTGTGAATTAAGAGAAGAAAAAGAATGCATTATGAGATTCCCTTATTCTGAAGCAGACACTAAAAAATTATATGATAAGGGTATTGAATTTATGAATTGCAATCTCCCCTTTCTGCAGTAATTTCTCTTCCCAATTTCACTCTTTGTAAATATCCAGTCTCTTTTCTTTTTCTTCTTCATCCCAATTCTCTACCAAGACCTCTAATAAGGCTCTACTAGCATTTATTTGCACCTTAATATGAATGTAAGTTAATCTTTTCCAAAGGACATAGGCATAGAGGCAGCATATTCTAATACAGAGGTTACTATACTTGGAATCAGAAGAACTTAAGTTCAAATCCGATCTCTCCACAGACTGTGTGACTGTGGAAAAGTCAATACCTCTCTGAACCTAAATTATCTAATCTATAAAATTATGGGATTCAACTAAAATGCTTTTGAGATCCCTCCATCTCTATAATGATAACCATATATTTTAAGTATTGTCTTAGTTTGAGGGATGCTCAGGGATTTTGTCTGCTGATAAGGGGAATCTGAGCATTACTAAACAGTAGAACAGGATGAGGGAAAGCTGTGTTTTGAGAAAGAGCTTCTAGAATCCCAGGTTCATAAGCTATAGCTATTCTTACTCCAGGTTATAGAGAAATTGATGTGTACCCAGAAATATGGAAATCCCAGAGCTTAATGGTAAAACTGCCCAGACTTAAAAATAGAAATGCTATCTATTTCTGCAGCATATGCAATACTAGAGGGATTCTGCAAGATTTTAAAGATACTTCTCTACACAGTTTTCTAGTAGAAAGGAAAGAAAGATGAAAGTGTCAACCCTTGTGGTATCTTCACTATTATGCATTGGTAGAATCTTCCTGGACTAACTGTCACATTATATCGCCAGCTATGCTCCAATGGAATCACTTGATGACTGCAGCCTGCAGCAGAATATTGCTGATAGACATGACTGTTTTTTCTAGGATAGGTAAGGAAACAATAAAAATTTCTCTGATATATTCATCTTTACTTCTGGGATATTTACCACTATCATTAGACCTATACTCTGAGATCCAATTAACAAGTTTTAATGTCTTTAGGGAGTTCCCCTAAGAACTTCATATGGGTAGTAATGGGAATAGTCGCTTATATTAGAACTAGTGAGTTTTTGTTTTTGTTTTTGTTTTTTTGCAGGGTTTTTTTTTTGACTCAAATTCTCCTCTTCATTGGAGTGAATCACAGCTACAATACTATTCCAATTAAGCTCAGACTATTTCAGCCAGTAAGGTTAGGAATGAACCTTTCTACCTATTATAACTTCACCCTTCTTTCGAGGTCCTGCTTTGTTGCTACCTCCTTAATGACATTTTTGATTTCTCCTTTAGTGGAGTGCAAAGTTATTTATCAAAGGATATGTTAACCCAGGAATTCCTGGTTGGCTCTGAACATTTTTGTCTGATTGTTTCTTTTTTTTTAATTATAAGGCACTGGGTTAAGTGACTTGCCCAAGGTCACACACCCTAATAAGCACTAAGTATCTGAGGTCAAATTTGAACTCAAGTCCTCCTAACTCTAGCACAGATGCTCTATCCACTGCACCACCTAGCTGCCCCTGTCAGCCTGTTTGTACTTTGACTACTACTGGCATCCCTGGCTTCCTTTAAGATGCCATTTAAGTTTACCATAGGAAACCTTACCCTATACTTCTTAATTTCAATACCTTCCTTCTGTTAATTATTTTCTATTTATCCCAAATGCTTAATTTATTTATTTATCCCCTTTGCTTTGTTTGTTTGTTGGCTTTCCCATTCATGTAAATTTATTTAGGAAAGGGACTATCTTTTGCTTTCATTTGAATCTCCAAAGGTTAGAACAGTGTCTGAGACAAAGTAGACCTTTAATAAATGTTTTTGAGTGATTCATTACCCATCATGTTGAGTATTTTGAGTAACTGTAGTAGTACAGCAATATTTTGAGCCCTCATCCTTTGCATTCCCTTCTAAATAAATCAAGGAATCACAATTTCACAGTGGAACTAGATGCTACAGATAAGTTTCTCATCAGCAAGTGAAACAATCTAAATGTCTTGGGGGAAATATTCTTGTTCATGAAGAAGTACAATCAGCTATTTATTCCTACATCCCTTGGAGAATAGAAAACACATCCCAGATGACACATTCCTGCAGTTGTTTCTTGTCTTTGATGCTCCTCTTTGTTTCAGATCCCTGCGAATGGCTTCTCCTAACTGGTGCACTCTACCTCTGTGACTGCTATTCCTTTGTATTTCCAAAGCTGCCACAAGGCTGCTGATGTCACCTGCTCCTGGAATTCCTCTCTATTAATATGATGCTGACATCTGCTTCTGGGCTTCCTTTCCCTGGAACTGCTAACCCTTGATGGCACAGTCTTATTCATTTGGGGTTACTCCTTCTCAAAGGGAGTGTTACCACATCTTTTTTTTTTAATAAAATGACTACATCCCTAGGATTAAAGAAACCATTTTCAGCTATATTCAGTTCCAAAGCTATTCTCACACCAGAAAAAAAAAAAACTCATTTTAAGTTATTTTCACAACATTTTTGCCCTTTACCCAAGTGGGAATTCTTGTAGACTTACTTGAAATTAAGTTACTTTCTTATTGTATTATGGACCTGATATTTCCAGGGTTATGAAAATCAATTGAAGTTTTCACAATTGTCTTGGAAGCTTTTAATGATCTTGAAGGTCATGAAGTGGAATTGGGGAGGCTTCCTTTAATTCTTGTCTCCACATCAGATTTATGGTCCTTAGATCCTTATCTTCCATTATTTCCATTTCTATTACTTTGTATAGCAAACATCTAAAGAGACATCTACTAGCCACATGACCTGGGGTAAGTCATTTGATCTCTATTTGCCTCAGTTTCCTTATCTATAAAAGGGAAGAGTTGTTTATCACTACAAAGCACTTTACCTCCCAAAGTTATTGTGAGGATTAAATAAGGTAATAATTTCACAGAGCAATGACATAAGTAATATATAAATTTTAGCTATTATTCATTATTGCTATCACTATTACTATTATCATTATTATTAAACTAAAGTCTGTATATTTTAAAATCATTTTATCCTTGGAAACAAACAATCCCTTATATAAAACATACTTTTAATAAATGTTTGTTGAGTTGAATTGAACAAGGTCAATCGAAGTCAGATTCAGGCTCTCTGGAAGTACCTAAAAACTCTAAGAGGTTTTAAGAACCATTAATGTCAAATATTTGAGACAGCCTCTACAAGGTGATTGCACTTTTCAACCAACTTCTATTCTTAAGTGATCATTTAGTGGACAAAACAGCTTATTCACTTCAAAACCATACTTCAGAAAAATGGAGGCATCTGTACTAGTTTGTATCAGAGAACCCCTGGGTATGGCCAAATGAGGAGGATATAAAATCCTACCATGGATAATTGAGATCTTAAAATGCACTTAAAAGCATACATCCCACACAGGTTTCAAGACTAGTTTCTGAGAACAGTACATTTCAAGAAATGGTAGAGATATAAAAGTAAGATATAATCTTTCTTTAAATTTTGAATAAATTGTACACTTGAGAAAATTTGGTTGGCCTAATTTTGAACTAAGAATTCTGTTACTGATAAGAATTTGATTCAATAACTCCAAGGATATGTGATCTAATCAGTGAGAGTCTTTTCTTCTCCAACACAAATGATTGATTTCTGTGTTACTGGGTAGGTGACCTAGGCTAGTTTCTTTAAACAATAATAACATTAAATTATTACTTTATTATTCTGTTCAAAATAAGGGGTCTAAACCCATGCTAATTGAAAAAATCAACCTCAAATAACAAAACTAAAATATCATATATTTGTATATTTTGAATGACCAAATGATATTTAAATTACTAGGAAATATTTTTTTAATATTGGCATTTAGTATTTGGGGGTAGGGACTGAAACTATGCTTTCATTGATATATGAAAATCCCGGCCTAGGACATTTCCTGTCTCATTGTAAAGTTTCATCTTCTTTGAAATTTATAGTTTTAAAGAGTTGCCTAGAATAATGAAAGAAAAAGCGTGTTACCCAGGATCATATGGCTAGCATGCCTCAGAGCCTAGCCAAAGTCAGCTCTTTATTTCTTATACCTCGTTGCCTCAGCAAGTTTTAGTATATTCTAACTCTTTGAAAATTGATCAACTATATGTGTATCCAGGTAATCATACTTTCAGGATAAATGATGATTCAGTAAAAACAAAAATTAGCATTTAAAGGTCCTATGAGAAGGGAATAATCACAGGGGAACACCTTTCCTTTTTGAAGTATGACTCCAATAATAGAGTACTTAGTTTTGAATCCTGGGTTTATCATTTATCACTGACATGACCTTAGGAAAGTCACTTGACCACTCTATCCCTCCCTTTCCTCATTTGTAAAATGAAGTGTTGAAATGACTTTCCTTAGTTCTGTTTGTGGAATATTCTGGTAGAGATCTAGAGAATCAAGTGGTAATACATGGTAGTGAATAGGTAGGAAAGTTAGAGCTAGATATAGCTATTCATAATCTCTCTCTCTCTCTCATCTATAGAGATAATAATTGAATCTTATGGAGTCAATGAAATAACAGAAAGAAACAGGGGAGAGAGAGAGAGAGAAAGAGAGAGAGAGAAACAGAGAGACAGAGAAAGATAGAGAGAGACAGAGATACAGGGAGAGAAACAGAGACAGAGCTAGATAGAAAGATAGTGAGAGAGAGACAGATAATAAAAGACAGAGACAAAGAGGGACAGAGACAGAGACAGGTGGAAAATGGATTATGATCTAGAAAAGAAGACAGAACATATAGTCTTATGGGGAGGAAGAGATACAAGAAAAGGAAAGCAATGTTGTAGAAATCAAAAAAAAAAAAAAAAAAGGAACCAGGAAAAGGTAGTGATAAGCATTGTTATGATAAACTACGAAGAAGAGGAAAAAAAATGGGGACTAAGAAAAGTCCATTAGCTTTATCACTCAAGAGATTGATGGTAACCCTTAAGAGAGAAGTTTAAGTTAGGTCAAAGTCAATGTTTAAGGAGCTGAAAAGCAAATAGTAGGCGATGATAGAGAGGCATCAAATGTAGACAGGACTTTGTAGGAGAAGAGAAAAAGGGCAATGAGAGTTTGAATGAATGGTAGGACCATTTAAAAATGTATATAGACTGAAAGAGATAATAGCATGGTTGTGGGTTACCTTGCATTTAGTTTGTAAATATTTTATAGCTATATAGGCTGGGAAATTGGGTTGTCAACGAGAGTCCATTCCTTAGAAAAATGCACAATTATATTTGGGTTTTCTAAGTAGAAAATTTTGAGATACACAATTGAAAACTGCCTTTAGTGGTTTTTTTTTTTTATCTCTAAGGAAACTTCTCCTACTGGGTAAGCAAAATTTTGTGTGCCTCTTTGACCTCTTTCTCTCTCTCTCTGGGTCTGGTTTTCTCCATTTTAGTGTTTTTTAGTGTTTTTCTTCTTAATACATTGTTAAAAACTTTGTGCACCCAGACTACTTTGGATGAATTGATGTTGATTATCTCTCTAGAGTTTGTGATTACAGAGATGGAGGCTTTATAAACCATGACTATTCTAGACTGGTGAAGAAAAGGAGGGCAGTGCCAATTTTCCTTTAATATTTAGCTCCCTTACTCCCACTCCTCCAAAATAATTAAGAAATTGCCCAGAGGGCTTATTCATAGATCTCTCCTGTCCCAATAGGACCTGGAGAAATAGAGAAGAGTTACTACTGTAGTACCACAACTCTGCACTTAATGAGATTCTATAAGAAATTAATATTTAAAGAGTCTTTTAAATAATTTTTGGTGAGAAAAAAATGCCCAATCCAGAATCTTTCTTTAATGAGCTCACACAAAGGAGCACAACATTAGCAGGAATTTCTATTTTTTTTAATTTTTAAATTTTAAAGGTGTCTTAGCATCATTAATATGTTATGTACAACACTCTGATTTGGAAAATCAGTGTCTTCTTTGCCAAATATTATCCCCATTCCATACAGAACAAACAAAAACATCAATTTCCTTGCTTATAAGTTGGTGGATAAGCATCAGTAAACAGGTATTCATGGAGTATTCTAAGGGTGTAGAGTACTTTAATAGGGGCTTAAGAATACTGGGCAGAACAGCAAAATAATAATAATATTAATAATAATAATAATGACATTTACATAATGCTTAGCATGTGCAATATATCTGCTAAAAATGGCTCAAATGGTGTCACAAAAAGTTGGACACAATGGAAAGCAACTGAACAATAATAAGCCAAACAATGCACTAAGCATATTATTATCTCATTTGATTCTCTTGACAACTCTGGGTGATAGGGGTTATAATTATGTTCCTTTTACAGATGAGGAAACTAAGGCAAACAAAGGTTCAATGGCTTGCTCAGGGTCATGCAACCATCAAATGACTAAGGACATTTTGTACTCAGGTTTTCCTAACTCCAGGCTTAGCACTCCATTAGCACTACTTTGCCACTTGGGGTGTAGGGTGTGTTCCAGGAAGAATAGTACTTCTGTTGTGAGGTTGGCTGAACCCTTTTCAGGGATGCTTTCCACCTTTGATGTCCACTTGAACCACTTAGCTCTTACCTGTGGCTCCAGAAGTTTAGCAATGCACAGCAAGCATGGCTCTTTAAGCTACTTCGACAGGTGGACTACACCAGGTTGAGAATAACCAAAGGGGTCTCAGACTCATTGGCCACCTAATTTGGTCAAGCAATGAAGAAACCTGATCTGAAAGAGCTTCTAGGATATAGGAGGCATCATGTTTTAGAAATCAATCAATGACTTTGAATCAGTAAAGAGTTGGATTTGAATTCTGCCTTGTTAATTATCTCAGGTTATTGTTTGTTGTTGCTTGTCCTTCATTCTTGAAAAGACCATGACATCAGGGAGGTGATGCCAGGACTTCATGTATGATTTGAGTGAGGGGATGTTGTGCTTGGCCACCAGCCTCACTTTCTCCTCCGGAACCATCTGGGTCCACTGACCAGATATGGATCAGGATGACTACGAATGGCATCCATTTTATTATCTGTATAATGGGAATAGTACTCCCTCAAGTAGTCAGTTTCTAGGGTTTTTTCCAGAGGTTCAAGTGTGAGTAGTTAAAAATATTTTGCAAATTCCAAAATCCAAATAAAGGGCAGCTATTATTATAAGTATCCAGCCTATTTTTCCTTTGCTCCACTGTTTTCAGCCCCTTGCCCTTTTTTTTCGATTTTGTGGTATATCAGAATTACTATATTATTAATTCAGAATTAGAAGATATAGAGATAATTGAATTCAATTCTTTATTATATATATATATAATATATATATTATATATATATATAATATATATATATATATATATATATAATTTGTTTTCCAATTACATATAGTGGTGGTTTCTACCAATCATTTTTCCAAAATTTTGAGTTTTACAATTTTTTCTTCCTCTCTCCCTTCCCTTCCCCTCCCCCCAACCAAAGAAAATCTGATATAGGTTTTACATTTACATCCATGATAAGTATAGAAATTGAATGTGTTGTGAGGGAAGAATCAGATCCAAAAGGAAGAAGAAAACATTAGAGATAGCAAACTTAGATAATATACAAGACAACTTTAAAAATTAAAGATAATAAACTTTGGTCTTCATTTAAACTCCACAGTTCCTTCACTAGATATAGATGGTATTCTCCATCACAAATCCCCTAAAATTGTCCCTGATTATTGAACTGATGGAAGATCAAGTCCATTAATGTTGATCATCATCTCGTATTGCTTCTGGTTCTTCTGGTTCTGGTTCTGCTCATCTCATTCAGCATCAATTCATGCAAGTCTTTTCAGGCTTTTCTGAAATTCCATTCCTCACAATTTCTTAGAGAACAATAGTGTTTCATCTCATATGTGTGTGTGTGTGTGTGTGTGTGTGTGTGTGTGTGCGTGTGTGTGCGCACGCCACAATTTGTTCAGCCATTCCTGAATTGATGGGCATCCCTTCTATTTCCAGTTCTATACCACTACAAACAGAGCTGCTATGTATTTTTGAACATATGGAAATTTTATCCTTTTTCATGATTTTTTCAGACTACAGACTCAGTAGTGGTATCAAAGGGTATGCACATTTTTATTGTCCTTCGGGTACAATTCCAAATTGTTCTCCAGAAAGGTTGGATCAGTTCACAATCCACCAATGCATTAGTGTCCTAGATTTTACACATCCTCTCCAACATTGATCATTATCATTTCTGGTCATATTGCAAATCTGAGAGATGTGAGCTGGTACTTCAGAAATGCTTTAATGTGCATTTTTATATCAATAATGATTTAGAACAATTTTTCAAATGGCTATAGATAGTTTTGATTTCCTTGTATGAGAATTGTCTTTACATATCCTTTGACTATTTGTCAATTGGGGAATGACTTTTTTTTTAATCAGAAGCACTAGTTATATTTTGTCAGAAACACTAGTTATAAAAATTTTCATTTTTGATCTTGGTTATGGTGGCTTTGTTTGTGCAAAAACTTTTTTAGTTAATGTAATCTAAATTCAATTCTTGCATTTTACAGATGAGGAAACTGGACCACAGTGACTGCCAATATCTGAGGAGTTTTCAAACCCAGATCTTCCTGACTCCAAGTCTAGTGCCTTCTCCACTACACTATACTGTCTTTCTATCATATCAGTGGCCACCAGTGATTTGGGGTACAGAGGGTAGCTTTATTAAACTGCATGCTGAGGATCTGGGGTATAAGTACAAGAAAACAGGAGCTTTGAAAGAGCTTGCATTTTAAGAGGGAAGACTCCACAGAGGAACTGGAAAGGGGAGGAGGTAGAGAGGTATGCATCAGGTCAAGAAGTTGTTGGGTTGGACTGGTGACCAGTAAGGTAAGGCAAAAAAATAGAAACAAAAATAAATCAAATAAAAAAAAAAGCAAAACAACCTATACCTACCAGAGCTGAGTAACCCAAGGAAGAAGTTACTGATGGGGAGGAAGTGGAGGCTATGGGTGACTTGAATAGAAGAAGCACAAGATAGTTGGTCCAGGAAGTGGATGGAAATTTGAATGTTCTTTCATCAGGTGCTACTGACTATTTTTTTTTTCTTTTTAGAATGGGAATAGGAGGATTGAGTAGGTCTTTAGATGTTTTTTAAGATATTGTTGAACTTTTCATTGGCAAAATTCTTGCCTATATTCACCCTCAGATCTATTTCTGTCTATCCTTTTCCTTAGACCT